>NC_087551.1:35942135-36245165 GCF_036250125.1 Pseudopipra pipra | reverse complement strand
AAAGAATGCTTGGGTCTCTGACTCCTTCCTTTGTGCTTTAATAGGCAGAGAATTATTTTTTCCCTTGGTGTTTCTGCACCGCTTTCAATACATTGACTTGAAGTTCATAGTGCTTGTAGTGATATGGCCAACAGCATTTCATTAGAGCCCAATACAGATGTCTAACAGTTTGCTTTTGACCTGCAGCTTCTACAGTGAAGTTCTTTGCTGTATTTTTCAGACTTCTCTACCAGTTTGAAAACGCACGATTGCTCATGGAGATCCAGTTATGCACTCTGCAAAACAGAGCAGCATATTGAAATTAATAAAGATTAATTAATAAAGAATTAAAAGAAGGCAATATAATTAATGCCAATCAACATGAACCTGTGGAAAATAGCTCTTGTCAAAATGACTTGTAATCTCATCAAAAAGAAATATCAAGTAGAGTTGATTAAATGTAATTGCATTGATGTGAAATTTGGTAGTTGATGACTCTTAAGTCTACTGGGTGTGTAAAGACAGGCAATGGCTAGGAAATAAAGAAATGCTTGGAGTTGAAATAAGATCTTTACTCTGACGGCAGTTAAACATTGCAGATTGAAGGCTGGTAAAAGCTTATTAATTATGATTTCTGTAAATGTGCATTGCAGATCTGTGGCCTGTTATATAAGAGAGCATCCATGGTGACCATGATGCTCTTTTCTGGTTATATAAACCAAGAGATCTCAAAATGGGAAGGTGCTGAATTGTAGGCTGGGGAGAGTCAGAGGATGTTGAGCACATCTTGCAGCAGCAGCAAGGAGGTTGTGAGTTAGAGATGGGACCAGGAGAAAGACCTGAGCTGAGAAGCTATGCACTTTGAGGACCAGTGAAGCAGCTTATGTGCTTTTCAGTGAATAGTCATTTATGTTAAGATTTATGAAATTTGTAGTTTGTAAAATTGTTTCTCAAAATGTCTCTTAGTTGCATGAATTCTCGGTTTTAAAATTATGGCTTTCTCTTCCATCTACTGTCACGATGCACAGCACTTGATATTTGACCATCTGACTTTTTTATTTTTTCTTTTTGAGTTAAGTTATTTGTGTAGAAAGTTTCTGCTGAATATGAACAAGGGACATACCAGTTGCACTAAAAAATAGGAAAAATCATACAGCTAAATATTTGGTTGCTGCCACTTCTTATTTACATTATATAGTACCTTCTACTACTAATGTACCATTTAAGACTGTGGAAAGACATTGGTCACAGTATGACATGGTGTTCAAGATTCATCACCTTGAGAACAGCTACAAGAAGTTTTTTGCCTTATAGGATAAACTTGAGTGAAATTGGGCCTTGGGAGAACCATGAAGGTTCCTTTAGGACATAATTCCTTCCTTTATATGCCCTGAATCTAAGTCAGATTTAGAAGCTTGTAATTTCCTTCTGACTGGCTTCCAATATCATGTTTTAGTATCATTTAATCATTTCAATTCTACCGGCTAACACAAAGGTAAAAAATAACCATTGAAATAATCCCTTTCTTCCACCTTCTTACCTAGTTCTTGCATACCTAGTGTTGTGCATAAGGGTCAGTTCTGATGAATTTTTTTTTAATTAAAAAAGTCTTCTCAACAGAAGCAGTGTCCTGTACTGAATCCTGTCTTTGCATCAGTGTGAAGCCAGTTAGAAGACCTGCCAAGAACAAACCCAGCATAGTTGGTCTGTACAAATTGCAGACTTAGTGTGGCAAGAGGAATCTGAAACACAAACTGTAACATTTAAAAATACATACTGATAAGCTTGCTGTGTTGTTTTGCTCTATGTGATTACCTTTTACTGAAAGGTTCTGAGGAAAAGGAGTCAGCCAGGTGAGCTCTTGGCTATGCACTCAGTCTTTTGGCAAGCTCAGCACCTCAGTGCCACAGCACTCAGGATGGTGGGTGTTTGTGCTTTTTTTTCCCCTATTGTGATAATAAGTGCGGCTTTTACTTGTCTGTGATATGAACAACCACATTCAGAAGTTCAGAGAGAGCAAATATATTTTCCTGTCAATTTGTCAGGTTTTGAACCTAGAAATAATTCAAAGCCTTTCTTTGTTTCTGTTTTTTAACAAATCTGACAGACTGAAGCACCTCAGAAGCATCAAGCCTATCCTTAGCAAGACTTATGCTCCTCTCATGTTTCCTCATGTTGTCTTCCTCTCATCCATGCTTGCATTACCCAGTTATCACATATTATTTTTGGCAGCACATGGATAGGTATTGGAGAGAGATCCAGTTCCCACTGAAACCAATATAAGTCTTTAATATGAAGAATCAAGTTCTTTTCAAGGTGTTAGATAACTGTTGGGTGATAATTTATCACTTTTAAAGTAACATCAACAGATATTGTACTACTTAGGATAAGGTAACCTTAGCTCAGGGCTTCATCTTCTTTCTGGAATAAGTCTTTCTTTACTTGTGGAGAAAGAAGGCTTTAACTCACAGAAACTTTGTAAAAGAACACTCTGTGAGGCTATAGCTGATAATTAACTGGATGCCAGACAAGATAGTTTAGTAATACAATAAGAAGAACTCAGGCTAATTAACTCCATATTCCTATTAAAATCAAATTTATTTTCTGTCTCTCTTTTTCTTTTTGGCATTTGGATTATAAATTGTACACAATGTCATGTGTACACATGGCCACTGGACAGTCATCTGAGTGCAGTCTGCTCTGAATAAATGATACTGAACAGCATTAGGCAAGCCTTGTTCCTTTACAGAGATAATTTTTAATTTAAATTTTGTTTGAAATAAAAACAAGGAAAGAAACTAATTAAAATTATTAAGAGGTATTTCAGTTGGCATAATCTGTCAGTATGAAAGAGAGAAAATCTATCTCACCATTTGTCCTCAAAGCCTTTGCATTATGATCTTGATTGACAACTGGAGGGAAGGAGTTGCCTGATCAGTAATATCAAATCAACACTTTTATCCTCAAAGTGGTTCTGAATAGTATTAGTGGAGCCTCTTTCCCAGTTAAATATATGTTAACCAATGTTTTCTTAATGCATGGTTTTCATCATGTATATTTAATACTGTTCATACAATTCTCTTAACTGTTGTTCTGCTCCTCCTAAGTGTCCCTGAACCAGTGGCTGTGGTAGCACTCACTTTCTATACTTTAGGTTACTTCCAACACTGCCTTACTAGGGCTAGTTGCTAATGAGCATCGTTTGCTGGTTCATTTGTACAAGGTCATTCTTAATTTCCTTGTGGTTTTAGTGTAACCTCAGCATTGAAGAATCTCAGCACTAACATCCCTAGAGTGTTTTTTTTGTCTGGGAGGAAAAAAATGGAATGTGTACATATTTAAATATAAATAGTACTTTGATTAGCATTTAACTGATGTGTCATCTTACCAGCTTGCTATTTATTTATTCCTCTTTTAATTGTTGAAATATGACATTTTACCAGTTCATGGCTCTTCACTACATCTCTGGGTCCTCCCTGTATACGTTTTAGTTCTACAGATAAGTATTTAGAAATGCCATGGATTTATTGCTGTCTGTCTGCCTGTGGGCTAGTGTATGGTAAATGGAGTACTATTAGCATATGATTATATAGTTCTGCCCTTGTTGTTAATACATTAATTGTGCATCATTGTTCTGCTAACTGGCAGACCCCTATCTGACTTCATCTTTTTCTGTAGGCTAATTAGGCAGCACTATCTGTATCAACGTGGCTTTCAGCAGAGCCTCCATTGCAGCTGCAAGGACAGTGAGCAGCAAGAAATCATGGCCAGAACTGCTGAATAGTTGAACATGGTTTCCTTTTTAAATATGTAGCCTCTTGGAACTACGACTGAAAATATTATCAGTCCCATTTTAAGTTCCATTAGCATTACAGAGGTCATAGAGCCATGGGAGAGAGAGTTTCTTTGGCCCACGTATGCAGGTTTTTCTTCAGGAAGCATGGAGCCGAGTGTGTACCCTTAGTGTGAAAGCAGGAGGCACAAGGCTGCTCACCTATACCAGGGCTCCCTTTGCCGCTGAACAAGTGAGTCAGAAAGGACACAGTTTTCTTTCAGCTTCAGCATTTTAGATTGGCAATGGAAGAACAATAATCTTGTGAATTTGAAAGCGGAGTTAATTTGCTCAGGGTGATTAGAGGACAGTGAAGAAGGAACCTCATGCTGCCTCTTTTAGCAACATTTCAGAGTGGAAACAGCTAGAAGGTTCAGGGTTTACCACTATGAATGATATGCAAAGAAATTAATTGGTGCTTGAAACCCCTGGCTAACTTGTCTGTTCATTGCACAGGATATTTATTTGGAGGTTATTTACTGGTCTGTCTTCTCCGGCCATTTCAGTGCCAACTCAGAAATCACTTATGTAACCATTTCTCAAAGAGAATAAGAAACCACTTTTGGAAATTCAGTTCCTAAACAGTATTTCAAGTAGTTGGGTGAGACTTGCTGAGTCTTCTAGTTCTGTCAGGGTCATGAAACTAATTAATAACTCTGTTGCAAGTGACATATCAAGTGGAGAAAATGGCACTGAGAAGCTGCTTACAGGTTAAATATTTCTTGTCCTTAAACATCATGACAAACGTGCAGTAACATAAAGTAATCAGGCTCAGTTATCAGTACTGTGTGAGAAATAGAAATGGGATTTCTGGGGTAAAGAGAAAGGCAGCTGAAGGGTAATATTTAAACCTGTTTTTATTGCATCTGAAGAAAAAGCTGCAATTATATCTTAAAAAGCCAAAAATTTTCAATTTATTTAACAGCAGAAACTGTTTCATGCTTCTTTTCATGTTCCATGGTGGTGTGTATATTGTGTGCATTCATTGTAATGTTTAGTCTGGGACGTTTGATCTTTAAAGCTAAAAAGACTATGTACAAGACAGTGAAAGTCTTGTGAAGACTTTGTGAAGTCACTTTACAGAAAAATGGCTAATTCCCTTGACAAAGAAATGGACATGTTTCAATGTATATATAATGTCTATTTGAAACCCCCCCCCAACAAACAAACTGTGAAAAACATGTCATATTTGTAAGGATGAGAAATGTCTGGAATGGAATGTCTGAAGTAGCGATTTGAGTTTTCAAAGAATAGGCATAAAATGGAAAAAGAAGTCCAACATGCAGCTATTTTGTGCTGTTTTCTATCCATAGATGGTGATGGAATAGTTCCACAATGTGCCACTGTTGGCACACCACCCCATTTCAACCTCTTGAAATAATCAAAAGAAGCATTTGATTCCTTGTCAAGTGATGGTTTGGAAAGAATCTTCTCTATGTCCAGAGCGTGTCCAAAGATTAGTTTTAAATGCCTACAGAAAACACACAAATTTATGAAGGGTGAAGCTATAAATAATAAAAACTGTGTTTTTTTTCTTTTAAAGATGGAAAGCAATTGCAGAATAGTGGGTTGTAAGTACAAAGTCCTGTGTTTTTTTCTCTTTGTCATGGCTGCTGTTTTAGCACTGAGCTGTGTTAGCAGAAAACTATTGGCTGGGTTTAGTTAGGTCTGCTGGTGAGCAGGATTTGAACAAGCACCAAAGCCAGTGCTAGAGAAGAGGAGAAACTACAAAGCTGATGTCAAGGGAAGAATAATGCTTAAAATCTGCAGTGAGAGGTGCTGGGAGCAGTTGTCTATCGTGAAATGCCCAGTGTTGGGTGGCTCATAAGCATGATGACAAACATGGCACCATCTGCCTATGGCCAGGTGGGTTGCTACGGATTAACTCTGCTAGGGAGGCTCCTTGGATAGAGGGCTAGCTACTGCTGCCTGTCATAGGAATTCCTTGGTTGTGTTGGCCATCAGGGAAGCATTTTCTCTCTGAGAGCATAGGTTGACTATGGTCCAAAAGTACCCATTAAGGACAAGTATACTGTTAATTCACTAAAAGATAAATAGCAAGAAAAGAGATAAAACAGCAAAAGGTCTCTGTGTTCTTTCTGAGACCTCCTTTCCTTGTAAATCTTTTAAAGTTAGCAGCTTATCCTCCTACTCATAGGACACAGTCTGTTGCACTGTTCACATGATAATATTAGGATTTTGCTTAGGCACCTGCTGCCATTTGTCTCTAGCTTTCTCTATAGATTGAGGTCTTTCATGCATTGGTCTCCACTGCATCATACATTCTGGATTTTCTGAGGAAAGGAACCTGCATCTGAGGAGACTGGCATTTCTTCAGTAGGTAGCTCCTCTTTTCTCTTGCTTTACTAAAGAGCCTGATGTTCTTTCTGATGGCATCTTATATTTGGTGGGTTTTTTCCTGCTTCTGGCACCTTACGGCTTCCCCTGATTCAATTCTGTAGGGTCAGATTAGTTACTGTCTTGATCTACTTCCAGTATAAAACTGATATGCAAAAAATGACTAGTGATCTGTTCTCTGCAGGACAGCTATGGAGTAATAGTATACTCTGTACAAAACAGAAGGTGACTTTAAAGACTGAGCAGAGGGCTCTTGATAGCTGAAGTCTGAACTCTTTTATCACTCTACTTTTTGGATGCTTTAACCAGATAACCCAACTAATTTTAATATAGTTCTTTTAAAAAAATGAAATATGCTTTTGCTACCTCTCAATGACAGCTGTCAGGTTCCCAAGGCAATTTGACAGTGACAATAAATCATTCTATCAGCCTGCTGCAAGGTGGTGCCATTAGATCTGTGTTACTGGAATTGTACACGAGCTAAAGTACTTGAATTTCTGTGTGAGCTCACGTTTTGAGTTTCTATTGAACAGATGAGACCAGGGCTATGTACATACTGTCTCTGTGCATGTCTTATCTTGTGACTCTTAACAGTTTTGCACTGGAGTATCTGCGTTCCTAGTGTTCCCATTTTCTGCATAGCATAGGCATGTATCAGAGGTAGAGGAATAAAAGCCAATTGCTTTTATTATATTTTTTTAGTGACTCAAACTCTGCATGACTCAGGCACTACATATTTCATATACCTCAGGCTACTAAGGCATGGACTTTAAATGAAGCACTTGTTGGAGTTTGTAGTTGGGCTTTAAAATGTTGAGCGTGTTACTTCAGTGATTTCTGGGCCAGGATCTTTCAATAGGAAAGGTGTTTCTTTCAGGGAGGAGCACCAAGTGAAAAAGTACACCAAGCAATGGCTTCACAAATTGATAAATTTGATTTAAAGCACTCAGGAACAGATGAAAAACAGCAGGTAAATGGTGCAAATCAGTGAAATGACATCAAGCCATTCTGCCATTTCATGTTTGTTTAAGGCTACTTGAAGGGCTAATTTGCCTTTATAGGCCATTTTAACTAGATTGAGTATAATCTGTCCTCCCAGCATTCACAGAAATGCCAGCATGAACTCTCTAGACAGTCATTTAGGTAGGTCAAGAGAAATATAATTTGCACTTTTATCCCAGTTAGAGAAAATTGTGCTGCTGAGTAAATGGGGAATACGCAAACATTGTAGAACCATGACTTTAGTCTTTAAAAATTAGAGAAAGAAGAAAATACGGAGGCTCAATGATGAAATACATTGTAGAAAAAATAATTTGAGAAACTGACTCAAACTTTTGCCTTTTTCACCCGTTCCCAGTTGGGGACTGCATGCTGTCCTGGTGATACACAACCACACAAGAAGCTGGATATGTAGCAAAGCCCAGGCTAATACATCTGCTGGGCTTATTAACATGGGCTCTGCAGTGGCACCACAGGAGGCAGCAGGAGGGATGCAGGTGTAAAAAGATGCTGATGAATCAACAACATGACTCCTGTGGAATGAGGAAACATCTGTGAAGCTTTTCTTGAAAAAAAAAAGTGAGAAAACCAATACAGTCATGGATATTTGCTGACATTATGAACTTTCACACACCATTTTGTTTTTTCTTTGGTGTGGGTCATGGTCTGCTGCTATCACAGTGGGTGCTTAACAAGTCCTAGTAAAAGAGAACTGTTTGTGGAAGCTGCTGTGCAGATTTGGTAGGATGTTAGGATGGAGAAGCAGAACAACCAGTATTCTGAGACATAGCAATAGACAAAAACAAAGTGAAGATAAATATATTTTTTTCTTTTTGATGTGGTGTGAATCTTTGTACTGGGGAGCTCAGCTGTTAAATGCCTTTCATTTTAATTCCAGGATGTCTACTTTTGACCATGATGGCTTCAGAATAATCTCTATAGTACGCTGTAAGACACAGTGTCTGCAAAGGCCGTGCTAAGAAATCGGTAATCCTCTCTGAATTGCAGTCCTACAGTGTTACTGGTTAGCACACCACTCTTGCTTTACTTTTTTCCTTTGTAATATATGCTTCACTGGATTTTGAAAAAGTGCTGCAAAAGCTCTGAAGATGGATAACGCAATTCCTTTTTCACAACACCACAAGCCTGCATTATGAATGCAAGAGGCAATGAAGTATTCCAGCAGGAAACATGTTTAGTGGATAAATGGACAAGAGGTCTGTTCAAATGTATTTCTAACAGTTGTCCAGAAGAAGGAGGATCATAATGCCATAGTACTGAGACTGTTATTGCCATAATTACCCTACAGGTCCCTCTACTTCTGGTTGTTCACAGTGTCTGTTTCACTCAGCAGCCTCATAATAGACCACATTAGTTCTGAATAGGACTATGAGAAAGTGCCTGTACTGCCACATAGATTTTGTGGTACTCAGCCTTTTGTGTTCATCAGAGGCAGCTTGTGTGGGCTAGGCCAGAACCTCACGAAGAGGTTACTGAAGGTTGGGTTGGCAGTTTCAGACACCAGAACCAAAACTATCAGATGCTATTTTTTGCTATTATTAGGCTATAGTAATTTTATTCAGTTTATTTAAAACATAACTTAAAGACTACAGTTTGATTTCCAGAGACTAAATTGAGAATGCTTGATCATTTTGTCAAATTACATGAACGTGTCGATTATTATCTCCATGTATATTACATGGAACAGATATGTGGACATAGAAAAATATACTTGCACACTAACTAAATTATTCCCTTCTGAGTTCTTTTTTGTGAGAAATTAAAGGAGATATAATGAAGCCTTGGAGTGGAAATCAAAGAAATGTCACCCTGTATGATTGGGTGTAATGGCACCAAGGGAGCCTGAAAGTATTGTCTCAATTTATCATTTCCAAGACAAGCACCTTGCATTTGAAAGCAGGAAAGCCTTCAGAAACATTCTTTCAATAGCTCTATTTCTGCATTTATAATTCTCATAGTATATTTGAATTCTTGGCTTTTAAAACAGCCTTTTGGTTGCATTGACTCTCTTCTGGTCAAACATACTTTTCCAGCTAGAAAAGGAAACTAAAAATTTCCTTCCCTGTTCTCCTCCACTCTCCACCAAATAAAAACCACTGACCAAAAATTTTCATTCTTCCTTAAGAGTTTTGTCTGATTGAGACCTATAGAATAAGGATCAGCATGAATGCCTCTGGTTTACTGCCTACTCAGTATTTTTTATGCTAATATACCTCATATCTCATGTCCTCCTTTTCATTGGTGATTTTCCATCCATAACATTTTTAAATTCTTCATTCATTTATTTTATACTTCATCATTTCCTATCAGCTACTAAGGTGCAAAAAGTGAGCTTTTAATCACAATCACAAGATTGGCTTTTCCCTCTGCTTCTCTCCTGCCTTCGCTTGCACTGCTCTGTATAAAAACCCACCAAAATATGAAGCTAAAATGAGTTATTTTTCTAGAACACTTTCCAGTGCTTTTGTGCACATTCTCCTCTTGCATTGCTTCTAGGAAGAGCTGGGGTATTTGTTTCATTGATTAAAAAGTCCTGTAGAATTTGGTGGAGGGCTATATCCTATTCATAGCCCTCTTAAAGCAGCTCATGGGATTTATTAGGGTAATGCCTATCTGCTGTAGAATTCAGTCAGCTACATAAATATTTTTTTGAACTCTCCTATGACCCATATGATGTTTAGAGTAATTTCTACGGAGTTTGTTTAATTTCTTTCAAACTTTATTGGTTTCATCCTTATTATACTTGATGGGAATTTCCCATGAGAAGAGGATAAAAAACCCAATGAAGTATGAGTTGAAAAAAATACCCTCTAGTTGTATACATTCTTTGTAGAAGAGATGTGGAACTGTGTCCTTAATTGGTAACATAATAAATTGATGTATGTGCCTGCATTCTCTTAGGCTTATACTGTATTTGGGGAAAAAATGTGAAATTACAAATGTTTTTCAAAATATGAAAAGTTTACTAAAGGATTGAGTGAAAACATTTCTTAAAGAATAAAAAAATCCTCAATGTAACACTGAGGTGCCTGCACTATTTTTCTCTACTTTCTGGGCTTCAGATTTGCATCATGATATTAAATATGCCATAGTATAGATAATATGTACTTTGTAAGATAAAACTTTATATCACAGTAAGTGAAAGGCAAGATAACGATACAGATTGTAGCACTGTATGATCAGTATCAATTACTGTTGCCTACACTTTTCAATATAAATGTAAATATAGAGAGTACCTGTTCTAAAAGCAGTGAATTTTGTTGTCTGTTGCACTTTCCTCTGAAATTCTGAAAATACAGCAGCAGTGTCCTATCCAGTTTGAAACTATCATTAACTTTTTAAATTTAGTCAGAGCTTTGAATTGTGGATGGAAGCACAAAGGACAGATTTATCATACGGCCCACCATCCCTTAATACAAATACATTTTGTCTCCTGTACTAGTAGTTTATATTTCACCTTTGTTGTACATTCAAGTAATATATAACCAAGCTATGGCTCTGGAGCTGGAAGTGCAGTATTTTCTGTTAAAATTTTTCACATATATTTATGCATTCCAGACTAGGGTACCTGTGATGCAATAGTGCTTTTCATTGATTTAGGATATCATAATATTTTAGATACCACTAATATAAAAGCATGGTTTATTCAGCTCTGCTTTCTTTTTAAGAGACTTAATCTAGGGGTGTTGTTACTTACTTTACATCTTGACCACTGTGCAAAGCCATCCATTAGACTGTGCACATGAGCTGAAGTAGAGGTTAGTATGCACATAATGACTGGTTTGAACTGTAAGCGAGCACAGCTTTCCCATATCAGGTTTAGAATTTCCAAGGCAAACCCCAGCACCAAAGACTCCTTAGAGATGTCAGGGTATTTAATGGTTTTTGATACCTTATAGGGGCATATCTAGTAGAGGAAAACACATAAACTTCACCTGTCTATCTGTGCTTTCTCTTTATGTCGAGATTGCAAAAAAACCAATTCTTATACAACACATAGGTAGTGTTTTCATGTAATTTACACTCCCTTCATGTTATAAGGTTGCACTTCGTGGCCAGATAATTTGGGAGGGAAATGAGGAAATTTACAGAACACTTAACATCATAAAACTTTACCAAATCTACAGGTTTAGAAAAACCTGATTAAGATTTCAGAACACAGCAGATACTGATGCAGTAAAAATGCAGAAGACAATATTGTATACATCCTGTATGGAACAGCCAAGCACAGAAAGATCAGCAGATCAATTCACATACCTTTTTAAATGGAGAAGGTGGCTTTTGAACAAAGAGAAATGCAGTGATTTCAAGCCTGCCAATATTTTAACATGCGTCAAATGGGCGACTAAAATGAAAATACATCTGTATCTTTGGTCGTTGAAGTTCTTTTTGCCTTGGTCTTTCTCTTTTCACAGGATTTTGTTTCTGCCACCTACATCTTACCCTCAGTACTGTGGTGCCACTGACGATGTGTGTCATATTGCACTACTTGCATTTTCAACCTCATTATTCTTGTGTGATTGGAGAAGCCAGAAATTGAATTGGAAACCTTAAGGGCCTCTAAAGTGAAAATCCAGAGATATTCAGGTTAACACTATCAGCTTTGTATGCTTAATTAGAAGTTCAGTAGCAGATTGTCTTTTACTTTAGCAGTGTTGAAACCACTAGAAATGAAACTATGATGAAGAGGAGCATGTGGCAAACAGTCTGTGAACCATAACTAAGGCCTGTTTATCTGGGGCAACGACTGCAGAGAATGAGAAGAGAGAGTTGCTATTGCTGGTGTTATGCTGCATGAATGAATTTAAGTTGGTACTTCTGTGGAGCTGTTGAAATGAGCTTGTAAGGGAGAAGGAAATAGTTTTCAAGACATTAGGCTTTTCAGTTCCTGACATTTCCTTTTTCCTTAAAGCAAAGTATTTAAAGATGGGACAGAAACAACAGAAGTCCAGTGCAGACCCAGTGCCCAGATACATAAACTGGGATCAAGGTGAATCATGTTTCGTGACTGTGGATGGGATTGAGTGATTTTCCTCACTATGGGGATGCTGTGTCTCTTTGGAGCCCTTGTTTTAAAAACCGGCTCCCCAGACCACCCAGTACCACGTTTGTAGCTAGCAGCTAGTGAGCTTCATCTTACCTGTTCAGATATGTTCTTATTCCTTTAGAACAAAAACAAATCCCAAAGCCCCAAAACCAACCAAGCAAAAAACCGACAAAACCCAAACCATCCTGGATGTTAATTGTGAGAATGAAGGAGTACAGTCTGTTGGTGCTTGGCGCGATGGACCCTTCCCAAGCCTTGGTGAGCTAGTCATCCCACTGTTCATGCAGGGGCTTGCAGGCAGGCTGGCTCTGTTAGCTCTGATAACCACAGCATTTGCATTTCCACCCTCAATTGCCGATTTACTCCAGTGCTTTTACATCAGATAAAGTATTTAAATAATGATAACTGACAGGTGAGGAGCAATGACTAAGAAGGCTGTAATGGCTTATGTAGGAAGATTTTAAGATGTTTAAGGAAAGCAGATTTTAGTTAAAATCGTTAACAAGTAGATCCATGGAGGGTGTACTGCCAGGTATTTTCATCATGTTTTTTTAGTGTAATTTCTGTCTATGGTAGATCTCTAGTGTATATTAGCAAGAGCAGGAAATTCCTATTTTCCTTTAGAGCAGACTATTATATATTGAAGCAATTCTGAACAACAGGAAAAGGCTTTTCAAAATAGTGATTGGCAAGAGTTGGGTATGCGATTTGGAATTAAATTCTGTTCCTAGTGCTAACATTGCTACTAGCTTAATGGGAGCATTTCAATATAGAAATACATAGAGAAAATAAGATGTTTCTTCTTCTGAGTAGAGCAGTGCAAGTGGACGAAAGTCCTGTGGCAATGTTCTGTAAGTAGATATTGTGTAATTGTGTTAGACAATGTGATAAGCAATGCCTGATTTATTCTTATTGCTGCTTATTTTGAAAAAAATTGGCCTTTCACCCAAGTAAAGTGAATTGACCTTGGAGCTTCAGAGATCTAAACTTATTATTTTTTCCCCTTTGTTTAAATCCATTAGATTTAAACAAGAAACTTACTGGATTCATGAAATCCTTCTCTGTATGCCTCTGTTCCAAGAGAAAACTTTCCCTACAAATGTAGCAAGAATATTAGCTGAAGCCTGTTGACTTACAGAGAGATTTGCTTGTTCTCTTTGCTTGTACCAGTTTGAAGAAGTCTGAGAAGACGACAACATAGCAAGCAGTCAAAAGTCTGTATCCAAAGATTTATCATGTCTTGCTGGTGCCTGGGTAGCAACCATGCCCATTCTCTTTTGCAGGCACCTGTGGCTTGATGTAGCGTCTCCCCTCACGTGACTAAACATGTTTCTATCCCAAGATCAGCCTGTACATTTCACCCATCATTTTACAATGCTGACCTGTGCCTTGTTCATACAATGGATATACATCAGGCCATGCGACAGAGAGAGGCAGCAGAGCCCTTGTGGGGGAGAGAGTGGCCAGGAGTTGTCTGATGATGCTAAAACAATTTGTCTTACTAGAGCCCACTCCCTGCCCCTGGCTGAAGGCCCTGTGAGAAAACAAGGCCGGCAGGAAATCATCTGTAGGTGGATGAAATGTCTTGACAGCTTGGTCCTTGCCTGCAGTTTGTAGGTGTGGTGTGTGCTCTTACTCTGGGGGTTGTTCCTTTCTTAGGCTTTTTGAACTTTCTGGATTGGTGGCAGTGGTGTGATGGTGATAGTGCTGATGATGCCAATGAGAGAAAGATCATTTTCTTCCTGAACTCCTAATACTATGAAAGGTAAATTCAACAGAAGTAATGTGAATGCATCCGATCTACTACCTGTTAACATATTGAATGTCTTGAGCGTGTTGGCAGTGCTTTTGGTGTTATTGACAGCAGCTTCATTATTACCAACAGACTTGATTTTCTTTTAGAACCCCCAGAAAAATATCCAGGAGTACCTTGTGGCTTATGTCATCCTCAAACTCCATCACAGTAGAGAGAGGCTGCTGCCCAGTTCTGGAATAATGCTGAATTAGAAAGGCTAAGTTGTTACATTTTGAATCATCTGTGAGCTCATGAAGGTACAAAAACAGGCTCTAGCCCCAAGTGATAGAGTAGGTAATTGCTTCATGTTTTATAAGTGTGTCGAGTGGATGCCAAAGATGTAAGCTTTGTTGGCACGCCTCTTCCTTTTTTTTTTTTTTTTTTTTTTTTTTTTTTAATTATTAATTTTTTTTTGTTTCTGTATAATATGCACACAGCTGGGACTACTAGCCATTTTCCTTAGTCTTAGCTGTGAAAGCAAGCTCCTTAATGAAACTTGAAATTAAATTCTTCCCTTTCCATTGGCAAGTTTTTAAATTTTTCCATTTAATTAAAAAAGATCCCACATGCGAAGAGGGTAACGTTCTCCGCACAAATGTGTTCAATCTCTTTTGTTGTGGACCATATGTAGATGACTCAACATTTTTTGAATGTAATTTCTTGTTAAAATTATGAGATTTTTATCATATGAAATACCTTAGGCAAATATTTGAGCAAGTTTTAATGCATGTATGGTGTGTTTTCTGGTTCATGCCCAGTAAAACTGTATTTACAGTCATCTTATGTATTACAGCATATACTATTTGTGCTTGTTGGTAATGTCATCTTTGGTTTTCATGCATATTAATTAACTACCTGGGAACATATGTATCACATCAATGTTCCAAGTATCTGTACAGAGTTAAAGAATGAAGCTCAGTGCTGTCAGTCTTAGAAGACTGGAAAAGACTTCTGCAGTGAATAATTTTTTTCCCCTAACATATTTAAACAATATATAGTATATTAACAGTGTGGGCTCATAGCAATACTTGCTGAGTGAGTTTCCGTGGCCTATGTTATGCAGGAGGTCAGACAGGATTGTAGGATGATGCTTTTGACTTTAATACAAAAAAATAGCTTCTTCAGAAACTTACTCAAGTCTTATATTTTTCAGAATTTCATAAATTAGGGTTGTATTATTGCATCCCACTGTTTTCATAAAAGCTTTAAAAAGGCAGATTCAAACAGAGACTGTGCTTTGAAAGGAGTTATTTGTGTGCTTTTTATACATTTGGCAGTTGCCATGGTTAGTTAGTGTCAGCACAACACAGCTTACAATATAATGAGCTATTTTTGAGAAAATTAATTAGCTGAAGAGCATGAGTTAGTGCATATGAGCTTGTGCACATGCATGCACACAAGCATATGGCAGCACATAGCCATTTACACTGGTACATGCTCCTGACCCAAGCATCCAGTTGAACTGGCCTGTTACTTCATGCATACATGTTTTGGAAGGAATAATATTGCTTGCTGTATTTGGAAACTATCTTACAGTAAGAGAGAGGTATTATGTAGCTCATGAATGCTTTTACCAGCATTTGATGTAATTCTCTGTTATAGTTGATTCCCCATTACACAAGATAAGAGGGGAACTGAAACACCCTGAAAAACCCAGATAATGCAGTACTAAGGGGAGATAGCTGAGTGACCATTACTCACAGCCAACTCCTCCACAATTTGGACAGCTTTGTGAGGGAGTTACTAAGCCAATGCTGACTTCTGTGGAGCAGGTAGAAGGCCAGGGTTATTGCTCTGCCAGAGTATCCATCTGTGCTGCTCTTCATAGCAGCTAAGATTGTTTCCAAAAACTTAGAGATCTAGGAAGTATTGCCTGAGTGGCTCATGTGGAGGCATGTCAGCTTGAGTCTGGCTTGTGAGCTCCAGGTGTCCTTCTGTGACTGATTCCAGCAGCAGCTGATGTATTGTGCTTCAAGGGCACTTGTGGTTGGTGTCATGAGTTTAGTGAAGCTTCAGGGCTTCTAGCTTAAGTGGGTCTGGGATGGCAGGGCAGAAAGTTCCTGTGAGAGTCTCTGTATCAGTGCTACTGTTGATCTGTGATGGTTAAATTGTCCTGAAATACTGAAAGATTGACTGAATTTACAGAGTGGTTATTAGGCACTAGAAAGTTTGGATTTAAAAAGCCCATTTTATTACTTCAGCTAAAGGAATTAGTCTATTAATGGTGTATAAGAGTTAGGTTTTGATACTTTTTGAATTCAGCTACTGAAAGGAGGGATGTGATCTTGTGCATTAAAGCAAGCATAGTACATAAAAGATTGCACAATGGCCTTTTTGTAGCATGCCTTTATTTCCAGAGCAGCTGTGAACAGGACTTGTCTGAAAAGCAATGCATGTAAATGTTTTTGATGAAAATGTAAAACATTTTATTGCTGTCTAAAATTTAGATTAGATTTTATATTTTCTATTAAGTTTTTTTGAAGAAGTAGTAACCCTTACTATCTCTTCTGTAAATAAAGAAAAAAACCAACGAGAAGTGAAGCCTATAAAAAGAAAGATTTGGAAAAAAACCCTGATACTGGACACTAGCTGGAACTTTACCTCATCAGAATAGTGATTTCTTCCTTAATCTTTTACGTGGTTTAAGTTCTATACCTGGACTAGGTATTATTGATGATGAAAGCTGTGTTTGCCTTCCATGAAGGAAAAATTTCTAGTAGAAAATCCCAACCACTTGTATTTCCTTAAAATAAAATTTTGAGTTAGATATTTTCCACAAGCGTTGTTTGTGGCCAACCATGCTTATAAAAGACATTGGAAAAATAATTGGTCCTTCCTGGAAGAATTTCTCTGGCATTCCCTGACTGCAAGGAAAGCTGGTGGCATTGTAACAAATAGTGCAGGGAAGGGGTAAAGAGCCCTATTTTTAGTCTCTCTCAAGCCCTTCAGAGGTGTGTAGATGTTATGTCCTTGATACTTTAGATATTCCCAGCACACACAGGCTGGGAACATGCCCTCAGTGAGTGCTGAAGATCCTAGCAGAATTGTTCCAAGGCTATAAATTGATCTGAAATGAAATTTCAGATAATTTCTCCATATACATGTTATGGATCATTCCACTGTATCAGTTAATTGTGGTCTAGCGATGTAATTGGAATTCTGGAAATATAAATTAGTGTCATCCTCAAAAAGAACCAGAGCTAAGTGACATGTTTTATTGGTTATTCCATTTAGATGTAATGTAATTTCAGATGCTTGTAAGATTATAACATTGAGGCCTAATATGATAGATTCTGTAAGTGTGTAGACTGGTGCTTGATAAAAATTAATATTGAGGTAGGCCTTTCTTATTATTATTTTGGTCTGAGGCAGGAAAGATCCTATCAGACTGATGTCTCAATATTCTCCAAAATTTTGGTGTTAGTACTTCACCAATCATTTAAACAAATCAAAGAGTATTTTAAAATTTAAAAAATTAGGAGTAATATAAGGATTTAAATAAATGTTGTGGGTTTTTCTGCTCTTTCTTTTCTTACCATGGCTTGTAGTCTGTGAGCTCTCAGTGTCCACTGGAATAAACCCCCATGTAGTTAACATAAGTAACAGAATTTGTCAATACCGCTTTAGATTCCAAATCCAGTTAATGAAACGGATAATTATTTAATGAATGATATATATAAGAAAAGTGAACAAGTAAATAATGATGTACATTCCTCCAATTAGTTTCCTTAGTACCCTTCCTATAGTACATGAGAAGAGGAATAATTGGAAACGAGAGAAAAGGGGACCTGGGAGCACTGCAAAGGTGACTGGGAGAGCCAAGGGTGGGGAAATGAGTTCAGTATTTTCTTTGAGTGGTTTCTGTCAAACTGAGTTCTGCTTAGTGACCTGCTGTACTCCTGACAGCTCCAAGGATTCTGCTCATTCTCATCCTAAATTGGTTTCTGCAGTTACAAATCCAAGAGGAAAAGTAAAGCTACTAATTGAATGTAAAGGCTTTCTGACTTGGCTTACAGCTTACTCCAGGGCTGCTCTGTGTCTACTTGCAGGCCATAAGTAAGAATGAGCTTTGTGTTTATAAACAGTGCATTTGGCTTGGTTGAGACTGCCCATTTAGGAAAAAAAAAATTAAAAATTTACTGTTGTGATATATTTGAAAAATTAAATGGTATGTAACCCATCAAGGCAACACTGAGTTTTTACCACAGTAGGTTATACTACAGTCTAAACTCACTATGCGTGCTTCGTAGGCACACTGTCAATGGAAAAGATGCAGAACTGTTTTTGATCTTAAGAGCAGCAACTATTTTCTTCTTCTAAGATTTATGTCTTGAAGCTTTGAACATTGCAGGTAGTGTTTCCAAAGGTAAAACAGTTGGCTTGAAAGAACAAAATGACACTCCAGAAGTGTGAAAAAGAAGAAAAAACAAGAAAAGACATTAGTGATGAAACCACCCTCATTTCCCACAGCCTGCTCTTTCCTTATGGACCTTGTGACTGTAACATGGACAGGCATGGGCCCAAGCAGTGACAAGTCTGGGTTTAAGAACTTAAAGCTCCAGATTGTAGGGGTATACAAGCGCGTCTTAAGCAATTTTGAAAAAAACTCACCACTTCCATATTTACTGCCAGCCTCTTTTTACCTCTTGTAAATCTGAAGTTGAGGGTTGTGTTTTCTTTTTGTGTCTTTACAGTCTGTGGGGTACACAACAGGGCAACAGAAGAGCGTTAGTAGTTGCAAGCAAACCTTTAGCTATGATGGGAAAGGTCATGTGTCTGGGCTCTTTGCTTCCAGCAAGAGGTGGATGAACCAGGAAAAGGACGTAAGAGAGAAGGAGCATATCTAAAAAATAAAATCTCCAAGGATACACTGAAAGAAATAGAGCTATTTAAGAAGAAGACTGAGAAATCATTTAATAATGGTCTAAAAAAGTAGCAGAGAATATCTCCTCCATAGTTGTGGTGAATGGGACAAATTACAGTAAGGATATTTCAGATAGGATATTTGAAAAACTTCCTGTATTGTAAGGATAATGGAGCACTGTGGTAGATGACCTAGGAAAGTTGTGGAGTTGCCATCAAAGGATATCTTTAAGAGCAGAATGGGCAACCATCTGTCAAAAGTGGCTTAGGTACAGTCAGCTGTGGTAGGAAAACTTGGATCTGTCAGCACATAGAAGATTATACTTTTTGAGGCAGGCTTTCCAAATACAAAACCAAATAAATAGGTTCTATCTGGTGACACTGTTATTCATGGAAAGAAGTGACCAGAATACAAAGATATAACTGAGGGAAACTTGTGCTTATTGCAGATTTAATTTGACTTTGAGTGGTTTTACACTGTGGCTGTCTACAAAGAATGATCTTGATAATGCAGATAATTGCAAGTGGAATTTTCCTCAAATTTTTGGCAAATCTTTTCATTCACTGTGAGTGGATTTTGCCGCTGAAAGGTTTTTCCATGTGCAAAGAGCATTCATGATGAAAGATTTCTGTGGGAAGGAATTTCTGCAGAGGGTTGCTCTGGTTGTCTGTTGTGGGAAAGCTCTGTGCAGAAAAGTGTTTTCTGACTGTGGATGCAATATGCATTATAACTTCAGCAGATAAATTGTTCTGGATCAGGCAGATAATGGCAGCTCCAGTGGACTGCAGGGTACTCAATGATGAATTGCATTTTGACACATTTTCAGTGCTCCTTCATGATTTCTTTTACAGTCAGTTGCCTCTATTTGCCTCTACTGTGATTTATCATTCACATCCCAGCACTTCTTACCCTTATTCTCTTCATGTATTCTGGTTGCCTCCTTGCCTTTCGTATGTCCCCAGTGTAGTAGGCTCCATGTCACTGGCATATCGGGTGCTATAATGTCTCCTTCTCCCTACATTTCCTCTGAATACTCCTTGATTCCTATGTTAGTGTGTGTAGTCTGAGCCCCAACAGGACTGGATCAGACTGTTGAAAAATGTGTTCTCTATAGCTAGTTCTGATGTTTTGAAGTTACAGTGCTCACTAGAAAGTTCATTGGTTAGTTGTCAGTGGCCCAGGAATAGAAGTACTAACTAGGATAAAAATCAGGGATTATGTATATTCCCGTTCCTAGTGGGTGTGCTTATGAATAAATATTTGGTTGTCTAATCATGAAAACTAAATATTTTGCTTCTTGAGACGTGGGCATTCATTTGATTAAGGAGCCAATATGAAAGAAAAAATTCATTTTGAATCAGAAAATGAGAACAGATTTTTTGAAAACATGTTTTGGAAAAGTGATTACAAAGGGCAGCAGATACTTAGAGCTGCTTCTAAATTTGAAGACGTGAAGAAAACCTGCATGTGCAACTAAGAACAGAAGTGATAGCCTTGTGATTTTCTGCAAGTCTCTGGAGGACTCCATATCAGTTGTATGTTGTACTATTTAACTTACTTGTATGTGTTGTGGTTTAACCCCAGCCAGCAACCAGGCCCTTTGCAGCTGCTCGCTCACTCCCCCACCAGTGGGATCAGGGAGAGAATGGCAAGGGTAAAAGCCAGAAAACTTATGGATTGAGATAAAGACAGTATAATAGGAAAAGCAAAAACTGTGTGCACAAGCAAAACAAAGCAAGGAATTAATTCACTGCTTCCCATGGGCAGGCAGGTGTTCAGCCATCTCCCAGAGAGCAGCGCCCCATCACGTATAACAGTTACTCAGGAAGACAAACACCATCACTCCAAATGTCTCCCGCTTTCTTCTTCTCCCCGCTCTGCCCCGTCTTTCATATACTGAGCATGATGTCATATGGTATGGAATATCCCTTTGGTCAGTTTGGGTCACCTGGCTGTGTCTCCTCCCAACCTCTCATGCACTGCCAGCCTCCTCACCAGCATGGCAGTATGAAAAGCAGAAGAGGCCTTGGCTCTGTGTAAGCCCTGCTCAGTAATAGCAAAAACATTTCTATATTATCAACCAGGTGTTTAGCACAAAGCCAAGACATAGTGCCATACTAGCCACTCTGAAGAAAATTAACTCTACCCCAGCCAAAACCGGCACAGTACATAATGAAGGATATTCTTACTAAGCCAGCTGCTGAAATCCTTAATTTATGGGGAAGCTGAACTCCTACAGGCATCAGCTTAGAGTAGAGACCAAACAGACTCTCAATGTCTTTTAGAGGAGTTTATCTCTCTCTACACACTGTATAGAGGCTAGAGATACTATTTGGACAGCTAAATCAGATTCATGTGGTTCAGCATTATGTGTACACCTAATTGTTTTGTATGCGCTTCTCCTCACTGGAGGTGACATAAATGTGAATTTATGTGCAGACGTGTGGAGACAAAAGGAGGTTACTGATTCAGCATTTGGCTGTCTAATTATTCGTTACTGCTGTCAGAACTACCTTTCTAAAGGAACCTAACTGTGACTTTTGCTCTTGGGCTTCTTTCTGGGTTAGAGCATATTTGTGCTGCCTGAGGGGTGCCCCAAGGCCCTCCTCTAGTTATATATAACATATATATATATATATATATATATATAAGAGCACTTTTATCCTTTTAAGCTCAGACAGTTTAGTGAATTGTGTAGGTCTGGTGAATTTACTAATAGACCAACCAACATAGAAGCTAGAGTCAATATAGTCATGCAGTGTATCTTCTGTTTTAAATGAAAGGCATTCCCAAATGAAAATTATATCCTTTTTAATGGAAAACACTCAAATAATGTTCTCCACAGACTGTAGTTATAGCTACTTCTAAACAGTGTCTCCACTGATTGCTACTACATTACTCATTGTAAGATTGCTTTCTTTTCCTACCGTCTTTTCAGAATGTAAATGAATTTAGGTTATTATAATCATTTGCCTCAGATCCTGCCAATTAAAAAAGAAGAAAGATGGAATAGAAGTATTGTTTTGCAAGTGACAATTAGATATCTTGCACTGCCTTAGGTTGCATTTCTGTTTGTTTTCCTTCCTAATTTCCTTTGAATACAGTTCCGTGTTTTTCTTTCTTTTCACCTCTTTTATCTTCTGTGGGGATTGTCAGCAGAAAATTTTCATCTAATTATTCATGGCTCATGTTCATGCTATGGAATGTCTTTCTCACCACAAAGCCCTTTGATAGGTTCCCCATGGTATTTCTGGTTGACATCTTCCTAGTCCTGGAGTTTTCGTATTCACATCCTGGTCATGTTATTGAGCAGAATGTATAAAACAGCCTCTTTCACTAAAAGGTCTTCAAGATCCGTACGTGTTAGTTTTTAAGTGGCTTGACTGGTGAACATGAAATGCTGCTGCCCACACTCTCATGCAACATGGAATGTTGTAGGTCTGCTATGGAGTATGGTTTAGAACAATACGTCTGAGGAGCCAGACGGTGCTCACACTGTTACAGCACTGTCCTGACTTATTAGATATAGCTGTGGTCATGCCTTCCAAATCAGAGCTATGCTCATATGAAGCAAAAACCACTTCAGCTAATGAAGCAAAGGATGCATCATTGCAGTAGGCAGAGCCAAAGTGGCATCAAATGGTTAAAGGGTTTCTGCAGAACAGGATGTGTGCTGGTACGTCATCAAGTGGCAGTGAGTTGGTGTGATGTTGTAGAACAGAAATAACTTCTAGATCAAGTTCACACTTGTTTAGTTCACTATCTTCTTTATAATGAGCAACCTGTAGCTTCTGAGGAAATGCAAGAAATTGTGTGGGAGCCAGGCATGAACACATCTTATGACTTCTAGTACAGCACTGAGTGGTTCATTTGATCTGGATTCTTGAGTAAGTAGCAATCCATTCATCATCAGTTTGACCAAGTGTTGTACAGCATTTTCCTGGCCAACACCAGTGGCTGCACACTGTTGGTTTTTCCCTAACAGACAAGGGTAGGGGAAGAAATACCCTGCAGAAATGAAGGAAATATTGTGAGTGCAAGTCCTCAGCTAGGTTGGAATGGCATTTCATCAGCAGTCTGGATTTAGTACCAAGGTTTGACATTATAGTACCTCAACTACAGAGGACATATTAAGCTGTGAACAGCATTAAACTGCCTTTCTCCTTCCTGTTTCTTCAAGTTTAACCTTCTTCATTTAGGATTCTTGTTCACAGTAGATTTTTAGCAAAAAAATTGACCAAAATTTTTATACAAATGGGGATTAAAAAACTGTTAACTTCAGACAGAACAAAATCTTAATTTTGGAAAAACATATTTTTTTTTTTCCAACAACAACAAAGCCCTTTTTCAAAAGGACTTCTACAACTTAGCCAACTGCAATAGAACAACTGCTTTTATATATTACAGTTTGCCACATCATACTTATAGACAACTCCAGTTTAATTGGATAAAAATTTTGCAGTCATGGAAGGTAGGATCAAAAAAAGCCATAGGAGATTTTTTTACAGACAGAGACTAGTACATGAAGGTAAAATGTGGCGTGGATCTGAGGGTAAATCAGAGGTTAGTGCGCACAGGCATGAGATAATGTCACTGATGTTTGGATTCATAACATAAATGGCCAGAACAGTCAGGTTTCTGCTAGAGAAAGAATATTATGCCAACAGAAGAGAATATTTGGTTGATCTTTTGAGACACTATTTAAATAGTGATGAGAACATTAAGAATGTCATTGGAAAACTAAGTTCTTCACTGATATAGTCAAGGCTCCTCTGAGCTTTATAATGTTTCGGGCATACTCTGAAGTTGCAGCACCTGGTAAAGGATATGTTGACCTGTCAGTTAAATTCGGATCTAGTAAATTTATCTTTAGGTAGAACTTAATCATTTCATCCTAGTCAGAGACTGTTATTTTAGTAGCTATGGACATCTGTGCACAAGATATAATTCCTATACTCTTAGCCAAAGTTGCTCTGAAAGAGTGGAAGTTGTTTTTCTGATAAATGTTTTCCATTAACCACCAGGGCTGCTCAGCAGATGAGTATTTATGTCACCATCTCTCTTCTTGTCATGCCTTGTGATTTACCTTCTCTTGCTGTTTATGTTGCAGTCTCTGAGTATCATTTATGTAGGTGTGGGCTAAGGCTGTGGGAGAAGTGGGGCAGGATGCTCCTTTGCTTTCACACAAAGGAGAAGGAGAGAAGTCAGTTCACATTCTGTGCTCCCTCTTTACTTCTCCAAGGCTACAAAACATCCCAGTCCTCAAGGGTGGAGAAAGGGATAAGAATTTTGTTCTTTACTCACTCTCTCAACATATACTGTACCCACTGAGAAGGATTGATTCTGTGGGAGATAAGATGTACCCTATAAATATGTACTGTACCTGTTCCCCAGTCCTTGCCTCTATGCCCATCTTTCAAGTCAGTGTGACTCAGTCATCTACTTAGCATTTAAGGACTTTTAGTGGTGTAAACCAAAGCCACTGATACCAGCAGTGAATCCATATTGTTTTAGTGAGGCAGTGCTTCACTGAATACATAGAATCAGTTTTTTTCTTAAATACTGGCTCATTATTAAGAGCATTAGTTGCAGCAGGGCACTGCTCATATTTTTTAAAAGTCAAGGGTTTTTTTACAGCCAAAATGTACAGAAAGCACCCATGGTGACAGAATCATTGAAATTCTAAAAATAAAGCAGGGCAGTTGTGCAACATAATTATACCAACCTTGTTCTTGGAACTGAACTATGCAGCACTGAAAATACCATACTTGGACACAAAATTGATTCCTAAATATCAGTCTGTGAATTCTCAAGTGTATTGGCTTGAGCACAATATGGTGTTAATAGTATTTAAGCCAGATTTTAGGTATTTAGATGCTTAACATTCAGTAGCTTTAGATACTATTGAAACTATATAGAAACCATTCAAAATTGGGGCCTTTTATTACTACAAAAGTGACTAAACCTTGAAAGAGAGAGCAATAAATTAAAAAAAAAAAACCTAATAGAAGCTAACAGTTTGAGGGGCAGGTGAAAGCCAACTCAATTCTGTTTGTGGGCTTTGCTCCCACTGGGCTAGTTGTGTGGGTGAGGGAAGCCAGATTTGGCATTGGGAAGCAATAACACTGAAGAAGACATAGGGATGAAGAGATGCAGTATGCAAGAGCTAACCTACAGTCTATATTTCCAGGAACACTGGGATGAGGAGAGAAGAGTTCCTCTTTACAGTGTCATGATGCAGAAGCATGGGCTACAATGTTGTGAGAGAGACTGAGAAACCCGGGATTTCAGAGAAAGGGATTACGAGTAATTAATGATCCTAATAAAAAGGACTAAATGTGTATAGTTTGGCTAAGTGGTGACTAGTGTAGCCCGAGGGATAAAACAGCCCACAAATTTTTGAGGGATGAAACTCCCCCAAAGAGAGAGAGAAGAAGAATTATTTAGCATAAAGGATGAATTGCAGCTATAAGTAAATGGAGAAAACAAGACAAAGAAAAACTTAATCTCAATATTGGGAACAATTTCTTGAATGAGAGTTCAGTTATTACCCCCTGGAATAATCATCCCAAAGAAGTGTGGGAGCCTGACTTTTCCCTGTATTAAACACTTGGCTGGAAAAATACCACACACACAACTGGAGCAAACTTAATCTTAGTGTGTGAGAATAGAGAAGGTCTAAAGGTCCACTACCCTAATGCTGTCTAAGGCAATAACACGTACATGGACCTGCTCTTCTTTCCTGATGTTTGGGAGCTTTTTCTTGGATAAATCAGTTAAAATTTCAAACTGTATTGGCAGATGTACCTCTGTAGATGCAGCTGCCCTAGGCAGGAGGAAGCCCTTGTGCCATGGGAGGCCAGGCCCTGGCTGTCTGGGGAGCAGCTGTGCAGGAGAAGACCCAGGGTCCTGCTGGGCACTGAGCCTGCAGTGTGTCCAGCAGCGAGGGACAGCATCGGTGTCCTGGGCTGTACTGGCAGGAGCAGAGCTATGGATCAAGGGAAATGATTATCCCTCTCAGCTGAGCACTTGTTATACTCTGTTTAGGCACCATGTCCAGCTGGGGGGGTGTCTCCAGTGCAAGAGAGACAAACAAGTTGAAGGGAGTTAATCAGAGGCCACCAAGGCCCTGGTTTGAGCAGGAGGATGTACTAGAGACCACCCATCCAACCTGAATTGTCCTATGCAGTATCAGTCTTGTCTTGCTATAGACAGTGATGCATACCAGACAACCTTTAGAAGTTTTTATAAAAACAGTTTGTTTCAGTTTATTCCACAGAAAGTATGAGATTATGTCCAAGTTTAGCAAAAAAATGAAGGACATGTTTGCTTTGAACAGAACTTGTTCTGTTGGGCTGCACTGCTACACGTTTTTTACCTGGAAAAAAAGGGAGCCTCAGAAAAATTATAAACAGCAGCAAATCCTTGAGACAGTTCTGCCTGTCTAAGCCATAGTTGTGTGTGAGGAGTGTGTCACTTCCCCCTTGTCCCTTAGTGACATATTCCTGACACTGCTTTCAGTCGCATCCCCTTCGTGCTGGTGCTGCCTGTGGCAATGCCTTTCTTTGGAGTGGACTGCAGTGTGCTTGCTGTGCCGTACTGTATGCAGTGTGGTACTACTGGGAGCTTATGTAAATGCCATCACTGGAGGTTCTTCCAGCCACAGGGAGATGGTGCAGTGTTTCTCAGTGTCTCTTTGCTGATAGGGAGGGCATGCTTTGCTTGCTCTGACATTCTGCCTCTTGTGCAAACATTAATACCTAAGCCATCTGAGTTTATAATGCTTTAACATCTGAATTTTATGCAGGTGTAAACAATTAATGAGTTTGCAAGGTAATGAAAAATCAGGCCTTAGGTCCTCAGAAGCAGGCTCCATTGTTATTTGAATAAGGAGACATGGAACGGTGATTCTAAAATCTCAGGAGAGTTTTTGCAAACATGCTTAAATCAAACTGCAGTTAGAGAAATGAAATTGAAAGCTATGTTATGGCAGTGGCTGGGAGAAAGATCAAAGAAAGGACCATGGTGGCACAGAAAAAGAGAGAGGGGACAAAGGGAATTGTAGCACTAAATCTGATGAGAAACTTGCTTAAACATGTCTTAAAATGGCTTTTTCGTAGTCTCTTTGCAAACACGTGTTTCTTCTTCCCAACACCCCCCACAGCAACTGTTATCTCCCATGCAGGAATGTCCTGGGAAAGGTGTCCTGAGGTGTCCCATTGGTCCTTTGTTAACCCCTTCCTATTGGCTGTTGACCCTTTACCTGATGTTTTTTTCTGTGTGACCCTGAACTTGTGATTGGTTTCCCTTTGACCCTCCTAAAAGCTTTATAAACCCCTTCCCAACAATAAACTCTCTCTTGCCTCCTCTCCACACCGGTGTGCTGTCTCTGTACCAGCCATGGGACCACGTGCGTGGGGGGAGGGGGGAGCACCTCTCCCCTCTAGGCTCGGGGCCTGAGAAACCCTGTCGCTGGAGTCCCCTTTTCCCGTCCTTTCAAGACGTCGGAATGGTTCTTCAGATGGAGAAGGAACTAGAGCTGGGCTCTCCCACGTCAAGGGTGGGGAAAGGGATCCAGAGGGAATCACTCCACATTATGCTTCTGGCTACCCCTTGATTTCATGTAACAGTTTACTGACCTCTCTTCCCCTTTCTTCTGCTTGTTATGCCACCATAACTCTTTGTGGGTCAGTGTTGTAAACTGGATCACTGGTAGGCTAAAAATGCATCCCTTCAGGGGTGTGCTTGCTCTCCTGACATGATAAACCATGACCAGCAGGGCAGCAGAGGTAAATGCAGTTCATCTTGGCTGTTACATGTGAGCCTTGGCCTTTGCACTGAAGTAATTGGATGTGCCCTTTCCATCAGCTGTTCCAATAGCCAAGGTTTGCATGTATTCAAGAGAGATATGTGCTACTGCTCTTTATGTTTATGTGTACTTCGCTATGTAAACTATATTTAGCTCATTGCATTACAGAGGTAAAAATTACATTCTGTGCATGTGTGTATAAACAGTGTTAAAGGCTTAACCTGTTCAGCCCTCTGCAAGGGAATTCTTGAGTTACACGTTAAATAGACTCCCAGCAGGTGTTTGCATCTCTCTTTGCCTCTCCCAGTTACACACATGCTGTGTGTTTTGCTCTTTCACAGCCACTCTTAAACATTGAATAACATGGAAGAGAGAAACTGAGACAGCTTCTTTCAGAAAGCTGCAGGGAGAAGTTTGTAACATGCTATTCAAAACCTCCTACAAATGAGAAATGTTTTGCTGGAGCAGGTACTGTGTGGGGTAGGAAGCATGACATTCAGTCAAGATACCTTCTCAGATGAAATCTGTTAGGTGGTGGTAGTGTTTGCCCAGGGAATCGTGACTCTTCCAGTCCTTCTGGCATTGTAGCATCTCTGTGGATTTTGGGATCTTTATGGCTTTCTGTCTTCACCTCTATGCTGTTGCACTTCTGTGAGGGAAGCTACAGCTCTAACCAGGAACATCTGAACAAAATGTTTTATTATCAGACACAAAGAAAAGTTTCTTGCATTTGATTTTCTGGCCATAATTTAGTAATGATAATGATGAAATGGCAGGCAATATAAATAATGTGATTATAGTTATTTGGATGGGGAACTGGAGGAGTTTTATTACCTTCTTTGCTTCTTTCATAAGTTTCAATATGCCCATTTAAAAAATATAACCAAAACAATATGTTTCCTTGGTTTATACATTAGTCACTATGAAAAGTTCCTAGCAATGAGATATACAGATTTTTTTCATGAAGGGAAAGCTTAATATTACATGTGAAAAACGTGCCTAAATGGGTCTTTGTCTTTTTGAGTCAGCATACCAAGAACTAAATGGATAAAACCCAGTAAACATTACACTAACCTTTAGTAATATTCAGTTATTGTAATTTGCTATATTTATTTCTATTTTTATTAGCTGACCTAAATTTCATCCTTTCATCTTTTTTCTCCCATTTTAGCAGTCATTTGTGGATTAAGAGGCTTTTAGTTTTGTATCTAATTGGGATAAAGAGTGGGACAAATTTCAAGCTTTCCATGAACCAGCTGTTGTGAAATCATACAGAAGTATTTGGAACAAGGCTAGCTTAGATTTCCTGAAAATTTGCCCCATATGTGTTATGCACAGTTGCGTGTTAGTGCCTAAATTGTTTTCTTTTCTTGAGGTTTGCAAAGTTTCTCTGTGGCATTGCTCTTCTGGACAATAAACCTGCACAGCCTTAGGAGAAGCAAACAGTGGCTGTTTGGGGTAAAGCTCCACAAACCTACGTAGTGTCCACACAATTCCTTCTTTAACTCTTATCAGGTTAGTGACTAAAGCTGTATGAACCATCGTCTTTTTGTTTGGCATCAGAAATGAAACCAACAAAATTCTGGTTTGAGTTATACAGAACATTCTTTTCAATCTGATACACACAATTTTATTTCTCTTTCCATGTATGCTAAAGTTTAAAAAAAAATACGCGTGTGGTTTTTAGGCTCTGAAGTGTTTCACTGGTGTTCTTAAAATTCTAGTACATCTTTTCATCCTAAACACTGTTTATGACCAAAGCTACTAGCCAAATTCTAACCCATAAACTAGAAACTAAGAAACCGAGGACTGCATCCTACCCTCTGTTACATGTCTGTGCTCGTAGAGAGGAAAGGTAGAGGAGGTGTGTTAGCTCTCCGCACCAGCAGCTCTGGGCACTACTGTAGCACTCACAGGTTAAGCTGGGGTAGTGATTAATGAGCCAGCTGGTCCACCACAACCTTGAGGGACACTTCTAGTGCTGCAGCTAGATCGTACATAGATAGCTGATGCTTCACTTATTAGCTCTTGGATAGAAAAGTGCTTCTTTGCCTTCCTGAAAGTATAAACTCCTGCCCTGAAGAATTCAAGCCAGTGTGAGGCAAGTATCTACTTGCCACCTGTAGATACCACACACTGGCTGCCAACCTCAACTCTGAGCTTGCCATTTGCAAAGATAGACCTCTTTTCCCCATAGCTTTGGAATGATTTAGATATTATGCAGGCTTAATCTCTATGGCACTTTCTTCCTCTAATTCAACCTGCAAGGATTTATATAACCAAAATTATTACAGACTAATTAAAACTAACAGTCTTCAAATGGTCTCACATACTTCTTTATACTTCCTTTGCTTGTGGCAATGTGACAGACGGTGTTCAAGCATCCAAAATAACTGTACTTGCTTCCTGTTATATAAGATGACTCCTTAAAATAGACTGCTTAGAGATTTTTTGAGCTGATGGGTTTTTTTTTTACTTCCCTCCCAGCCAGCTTCCCAATATCACAGCACCGTCCTCATATGAGCCAATGTGACTGCCCTTCTGCTTCTGCTATAATCTTATTTAGCCTTGGAAATGAACATAAAAATAAGCTTTGTTTTTGCCATTCCATGTTTTTCTGTGACATCAGAGAGAGAAGGGGAGATGGCATGGTCACATGCCTTATATTTATACTCCTTTAATTACCAAATGTCTTGCTCTTGAAGTTCTCATGATAGTGAGTTTATCTGCAGCAAAGGCAGCCAGCCTCTCTTCTTATGAGCCAGTTTTACTCACAGCCAGGTGTTCAATTCAGTTGCGCTTGAAAAAATTCTGCATCTTGCTTGGTAAATAATGATTGTGTAATCATGTCTTGCACTCCTAACACACACAGTGGTAACTCCAGTTTGGCAGGCTACCCCACCAGCTAACTTTTCTAGGAGCCTCCTAACAGCTGTATTGACGAGCTCCATGCGTGAGCTGGTTGTCTTGTGTTCTAACTTTAGGGCTTTTTGTAATTTCCTTCTTCAAGAGAAAGAGTATTTTTTGCTTCTTTTTTTTTTTTTTTTCAGCAGAAATACAGGGCATACTTCATGGTATTGGATCAGGTCCACAGACAGGAATTGCTTTCATAATTTGAAAAATGCCTGTTCCTGAAATTTGTCCAGCCCCTTAAAGGTCCCATTAGTCTCAGTGAGAGCTAAAAGCGTGCAGCACACACTGTAGGAGGTGGTTGGGTCCTTGCAAAATTGAACTTGCAGAGCAAATTTATCATACATTCAGAAACAAGTGACCCAAGATTGGCCTCCGTGACCTTCAAAGCATGATCATATCTCCGAAGAGTCATTGAAACTGCCCCTTACATTATTGATTTGAATTTAATGTGATAAGAGTGTGTCCCCTTGAAGTGTTAGATGTGTGAAATACAACCATTCAAAAAGGCCCCGCAGATACACTGTTTCTCCTGGTGCAAAATGCTGTCTAATTGTGTCACATAGTCCACGGGTCTTCTTTCCAGATCTTCATTTTCAGAGGTAGGTATCTAGAAAAGAAAGTAAACCCAAAGGGGAGTATAAGTGCATTCTAGCCAGGGGAACAGAATGGCAAATGAAAGTCTAACTCGGTGCAGCAGGGAGGAGCTAATCATAGAGCAAGGACTGTAACATTACTCCCAAATGGGCATCAGCCTGTTGGTGACGAGCCGAATGCATTTCATCCTCCTGCTGTGTTTTCAATATTACCTGTTTGAATGAATCGTTGTGGCAGTAATCAGATAAAGTGAAAACATGGCACATATGTAAAGTAGCTACAAGAGCACATAATAAAATGAAAGAAAAAAAGGAGTCAGTGATACTGATGACTGAAAAGGAGAGCTCTGTAGCCACTTGCTTTGTCTGGCATGGACTTGTGCTGTCCCAGCTCAGATGTGAAGGAGTGTGGTGGTGCTGGCCCAAGCTAACAAGGCCCAGAATTGGTTCCCTGTTCTGTGCTCCACAGTGGTTCTCTTCTTTGGTTTGTGCATGCAGGACTGGTGTGGGTGTTGATCTGTACAGGGGAAAGTGAACTTTCTGTGCTGCATGTGTGTGTTCATATATACAAAAAGCACACACACATATATAAAATATATATATATATAAAGCAACAATTTTTATGAGTCATATTTCTTTTTGCCAACATAATTGTATCAGTATCATCACTCTTGAGTAACTGCAATTTTATCATTAAGTGGTACTCTACATTATATTCCCATATTCCTTGTGCTGCTTAGGAATAAACTGACCAGAATAAATACTTTCACATTAAGAAGGCTATTTGCTATAACCACACTACTGTAATTACAGTGGGATAGCTTCTGTTTAGACAAGGGCAAAAAAATCTGTATTTATATAGCATAAGTTAAGGCTTGTCTATCTGTATCAGCTTCACAGTGCTTCTGCACTGTGGGCACAGTGTATACCTATTGCTTTCCTGCTGAAGCACCATATCAGGGAGAAGAATAACAGTCATATTTAGAAATTTAGTGTTTCTTGTGGTGTTAAAAGGTTGTGTTATCAGCTACTTGAAGCTAAAATACTTTACCCCTCTCTTGTCCCCCAATATTTGTAGTCTTCCGAGTTGTAACATTCAGTCTTGAATGACTACTTGAGTGGAGCTGCTTCAGTGATGCAAGTTTATGGTGATGTTGCAAGTGTACAAAACAGAAGATATACTAAAAGTAACCTCAGTTCTGAGAGTGTGAAAGGCCGTGTGGCTGTGTACAAAGCTGTACAGAGCCCCACTCTTTATTGGAGTCTAATGGGTTCTGTTAAAGCCAAAGGACTGGTTTTACACTCTGTGGCTCAGTGAGAGGGTGCGGGGTGGGTTTTTTGGTTGTGAGAAATGAAAGTGCCATGATATGCTGATATCTTCTAAAAGCCTTTTAGAGAGGACTGATTGCAACCTACCTTTGCTGGGCACTGGTTCACAGAACAATGGGATATTTATCATAAAGTAGGCAGATGAACCAATTTTCTAGGCCTTCTCATCAAAGAAAATACTTCACAGAGCAGTGATTGTGCTGTGATGGAGGCAAGGCAGTGACTTGATCTGTGTCAGGGAGCTGCATTACTAAACAAGAGATCTCTTGGAAGAATAATTCTGTTCCTGGTTTTTTTTAAGTATTCTCTGAGTTGTTGGTAGAGGTAATGTTTAGCCTACTGTTTGCTTTGGTGATGAGGACCAGGATCTTTAGAAGAACACATTGTACCAAGATGTTTTAATATGGAGGATGTGCCTTTTGATAGGATTGCACCAAGCAGTAGGTGCTGTGGGTCAGGAACCTATGGGTCACTGGAGAGGGAAGAGCCAGAAGCCCCCAGCACAGAGAGAGCTGATTCAGCTTTCAGTAGGCCAGCTGTCCAGGAAGCAAAGCTTTAGATGCAGACAACTCTGGGAAAGCTTCAGGTATTCACTGAGCATGATTTGTCTTATGAAAAACAAGAAACAGAAAGTTTATCATGCTCCTAACCATTGACTATAGAGAATAGTGGAGAAAGACAATAGGATGACAAGAGGAGAGCTCAGAGTTATGGCTGAATCTGCCTGTTTGGGAAATGAGCTTTCATTCTGACTGCACCAAGTGAAACATTCATGCCTAGCTCCCATTAGAGCAAACAACAATATTTTGGCCTGCAGTTGATAAAAAATATATCACAGTAAAGCCTGTATCCAAAAAAAAATAGGAGGATTATAAGAGGGAGCAATTATAAGAGGGAAAAGATTTTTCTGGGTAATACTGCTCCTTGTATTTGTAATACCTACCATGGACCCATGAGATTCAGAGACTTCAGTCCCTTTGGTGTTCTGACAAGACTCTTTCTAATTCCTCTGATATCCCTTCCCACCGCACCCCTCAGTCTCAGCTGTATTTTATCAGTATTGAACATGAGTTACTGGCACTTTTTTCAGGTGGAAAAGATGTGTGAATATGGGTGCTATCAACAAACCACAAAAGAGATTGAGATCCAAGTAAAATCAAACAGCAAATACATTTTCCTCTTTTCTTTATATAAGACAGGATGTGTTTAAAAAACATTTTTGCATAAAATTTTGAGCCACTTTAAATAACTTGTTTTTCCACCTTTAGAGGTGGAATAATAAAGGAAAATACCTTTAGAGGTATTTTCAGGAATTTACTTTCTCTAAGAAACAAGAATACATGTCAAATACTTGTTCAGTATAGCAGTAATACCCAACTGTCTGAGAAGTGCCCTCAGAACTGAAAATTAATTGGCTTTCACTGAAATTTGTACAGGTAATTAGCAAAAAGCTGCTGATTAAATTCTTTACATTTCTTATAAATTCTGCTTGTTGGTGCCTGTGCCACACATCTGTACAGTTCGTTTTTTTCTGGCAATAGCTTACTACTCTGTGTGGTGTATTTAATTTCATGGTGTTTTTTTTTTTCATTTCACTTTACTGGAAATAGAAAAAAGAGAACAAAAGGTTTGCTTTAAAAATATCAGTAATTGCCAACACTAATAGTGTTTTCCAGTTTTATAATTTTTCATATTAATTCATTTTGCAGTATGATTAAAGTAGGTTAAATATTAAGGTCAGCTCCCAAAGGAGGTGGGGTCCGAGCCAGCAGAATGCTGAGCATTCCTGCAAGAGGCTGGGTGCATGGGACTTTCCCTGCAAATGGTAGGATATGAGGACATTTAGTATTGAGTAGAATTACTTCCATCTGCTATCAGTAGATAGAGATAGAAGGTCTTATCATAAAACATTGAAGAGGACCTGGGTGAAATTTGTGTCAAATTTGTTTCTCAGCAAGATACATGGATTTCTTTCAGAATAAATTCATCAGCCTCTGCTGATTAGCTAATGTCCTCCCAGAGAGGCAACAATAATCAAGAAATTTTTTAATGTGTTTTGGTTAGAGCCTTGCAAAAAGAAGCAGCCATTAACTTTTTCAGTATGAAATTGTAGTTTGACAGTTCTCCAATTATATTTAAATTAATATTCTCAAAATTAAAGCTTTAATTTTGGATTTCATGAATTTCTGAGACTGATGCCAAATGAATTTATTGAAAAATTTCAGAGAAAATACATTTTGATAGAAAAAATAAAGCATAATATTTTATTGCTTTCAGAATTGCAGCAATATTTCTTTCATAACATCATTGGATCAACAAGGGTTGAAGTGACCTCAGAATGTTTCTAATCCAATTTCCTGCTCAAAGCAGGTTCAGCTCTGAAGTCAGACACATTGTTCACACCCTTATCCATTTGAGTCTTAAACTTTCCCAAGCACAAAAAAAGCACCATATTGTTTGGCTGCCCTCAGGATAAAAAAGCCTTTCCTTTTACCCTGTCCAGACTTCTCTCATTTCAACATATGTCCTTTATCTCTTTTTCTCCTTCCATACCCTGATACAGAGTGTAACTCCATCATCTTGGTACCCTCCTTTTAGGTACCGGAATGGGGATGCCAAGTTAGACATCTCCAAAAGCATCATAACTATTTGTGTGAATTTGCTGGGATGATCTAGATTAAATTATCATTTCCCACTATTTGTGAAATTCTTTGTGCTTCAGCCTATTTCCATGAAGGTGGGATCATAAAATTTCTTTCTTTTGTTTTGTCTACTTTGCTTATTAGCTGTTAGGACTGGACTGATTTTAGGATGTGTGCAGTCTGTTATGAGAAGAACCTCATTCTTGGACTGTATCATATTATATGTAGTAATGGCTATAGTCTCCAGTAGTTGAAAACAACTTGTCTCAAAGAATTATCACTATCTCATGGTGGTGACTTAAATAAGTACAAGACAAGACTAACAGGAACTCTTAGAGGAAATAGTTTTTACTACGACAGGAGATTGCTTGTCAGAGCTGGGCTGAAGTGCATTGAATTTCAGTGCATCTGCATTGTCAGAATAGTTTACCATTTGTACACTGGTGTTATTTTAAATGTGCTGACCTCAAAAATATTGATGAGGCAAAATCCCCTGTAAAACATACCTGCCTTTTAACCTTTTTATGGTTCTGCCAACTGGAAAGTTAAACAATGACAAAATGGACTGTGAATCTGTGTGCTGGCTGCTTTTCCTCCTGGTGTTATGAGAGGTTTTTGCTGAATGGGACAGAGATGAAGCAAAATAGCTTTCTGCACAGTATGTGGTCAGGCTTTAGCATCCAAGGTAATAGAATAACCGTAATCATATAAGCTCCATAAAACTTACAGCTAAAGAATTTTCTTTATGTGATTTTAAGGACTGTTATTAAATGGCCAGTGGTTTGTGGCCCTCTCATTGCAAAGCTTCTGTTAGTCCTGTTTTTGAGCTATCATGAACGCTCATGAAAAGAGTCAGCTAGGGGCTGACTAATAGTCCTGTCCCACAGTTTGGCATTTGCTACGTTATCTCAGACATAGGGAAAATCTGCCAGCTATTCCTGGTGGAGCTTTTATGAGAAGGCAGTGTAACTGTACATCTAAAGCCCTAATATTTTACAGCGAACACTTGAAGACTGACAGATCTGCATATGTTTCTTGTTTTACACAATAACAGTACAAATATAAAACAGTGCACATCTCCTTTCTTATTGCTTAGTGGCAATGCCAGTGTCTTGCTATATGAATCTTTATTATATATAGGCAATGCTTCTTAACATCCAAAGCTTGAGCTGGATGGAGCCTATTTCTGACCTTTCCTTGGAAGGTACTAGAACCCTTGCCCTCAGCTCTGTAAGCCTGAAATTAAGGCTACTCTGGTTTGTGGTTGTCGTGCTCTTGCCTATGCAGTTTTCACACATGGACTTGAAAATGCATTGTCAAGTAACCATGGCAGTAATTGGTAAGTTCTTACATTTGAATTCATTTGAGTTAGAGTAAATATAGCTGGTTTTCTTCCCCTATTAAGCTAGTGCTAAACATCTGATTTTATTTTACCCAAGTATAACAGTTCAACTTGCTTCATGTATTAAGCATGCAGTGACACATGTCCAATTGATCCTCAGAGCTTTCCAAGAACAGGATAATGTAATGAGAACTGTGATCTGTCTGACTACCATTTTTTATAAAAGCATATTTCATAAAACCATTTTTAGAGAGAAAAATAAGGTAGGTTAGTAATAAAAAACAACCTTTACCCATTCTTAAAAAAATTTGACTAATAGTTTCTCTTCTGTCTTTGAATGCTGAACATTTTTTTTAGAGTTAGTTTCTTCTGCTGGTCTTCAAAATCACTCTTTTTTTCTCTAAAGGTGCAGACTGATTATGTGTGTCTGCAGCCAATAACACAGAAGGAGGGGTGAATTTGGTCATTTTTATAGTGTGTGTGGTAACCTGAGTCAGTAATGCCTGAAATTTAGAAACCATACTAAGAGGAAAAGATACTGATGTGACAAAAGAAAGGAAAGAAATCAGGAATGACCTTCCTCTAGGTAAATGTATCAAGATATTAAGTCAAGAAGTAGTTTTCTTGATGGGTACTATTGAAGGACAAGGGTATGATCTTGTAAAAATTCCAAATGTGATGGTTCATTTGAGTGGTTACTTTTTTTGCCAACATTACCTTGATGCATGAGTGCTAATTAATGGTCCCGTTGCCAAAGGCAGAAGGGCATCTGTCACTGAATCAGGATTTTCCAGGAACTTTTAGGTTAGATAAGAAGATCTTCACTGGAATACAGTGATTCCTGATGTAGAGAATCTTGTGAATCAAACAGTAATGACACGAGAAGGGGTTTGTTTCATATCTTGTAATACCCTTCTCTAAAACTGGGAGCTTCACTCAAGTAACAGCTGTGTAGAATATGAGTCCTCTGTCCTACAATGTGTACGTACATAGAATTTTGAGCTTTTGATTCATCTATTGGTCTTCAAACATATTCATTACCTTTGCTTTGGTGCAGTCTAGGACCAGCTCTGTTGCTAGTGAATTTACACAAATTTCAAGTTTATGTAAGAGCGTGTCTGAGCTCTTAATTTTACTACGTTTACCTGTGTGCAGCAAGCCTCAGTTTTTGTAAGACCTGTCCTGAATAAAGTCTGAAACCCTATTTTGACTGGTTTAGAATCAAATAAATTGAAAATAATGGGTTTCTGGACAGTTACAGTACAGTTGCTGGGGAGATGGCACTGTGGCCAAAGTATCCTTACTACCACCCAAGACGTGAAAGATTACAGCCTGGGACAGCTTTATTGTTGCTATGAAATTGGATGCATGCATAAAAATAAAGAGAACAATAAGGGGCAAGTGTTTACTGGGCATTAGAGAGATGTTTATTATACCTTTTACAGTATAAGCAGAAAGCTCAAATTATCTCCAGATTTTAAAGGCATTGTAAAATAATTAAACACAAATACTAAGAATCTTACTGGAAGTACAAATATAGGAAGTGTTCCTCTGAGGGTTCTTATTTCATTCTTCACATATCTTGCTAGGCTGCAACACCACAGCCCTTGGGTTTGGCCGCACAGAGAATTAAAGTGGAGTAAAGTTGCCCTGATTCTTGTTTATAGCTTGTAACTTCCTGTTGCAAGGCAGGGAATGAGGACTGAGAAGTGACATGGCAAGCCAGCTGCAGGGTTTGTTGCTCTGTCTTTTTGCTTTCACTCTGGATGAGAAAAACTGTTCCATGTAGAGGTATGAGGAGAAGCTCTTGGAGGTTGTTCTTGCTCTGCCATGGAGCATGCTTCCCAGATGGTAGCCCTGGTTTGCAGCAGATGGTGGAGAGGCAACCTGGCCCCTTTCAGCAGAGTGTGACTGTTAGCTTGTTGGTTAAACAACCTGTAAAGCATCTCTCTTCTCTTTGCTTTAGAAGATGCAAAGAAAGGCATGGCGCAAAGGAAGCCATGGCTCCTCGCCAGTTCATTGCCCTCCAAACAGAAATATGAGATTTGTATGAAACCACATTTTGTACCACATGCCTCAGATTTTAAGGCTGGGAAAGCGCTTGCCATAGTAATTCAGGTATATTAGCCATGTCAAATAAGTATGATTTAGAGCACTCTTGGCACAAGCCCATTCAGGAGGTTAAAGTGGTAGTGGCCAAGCCAAAATAAGTGAAGAAAAAAGAAAAGAAAAAAAATAAAGAAGAAAGGGAGGGAAAGGAAGTGTGCAGCCAGGGCCATGGCAGGTGTGGGGTTTCCCCTTTTGGTAGTAGTACTCAGGTCAACTTGGTTGTAATGTCACGTTAGTAAGCCTGCATCACCTATACAGGTGACTGGGAGAAAAAAGAATAATTTTTTGTGATGATTCAGAGAAGGTAGATTAGATCCCTATAATCAGAAAATGTGAACATCCCATTAATTGCCCTGTATCTAGTTTTTATAGGCAGCATGTAGCTGACGTAATCCAGTAGTGAAAGATCATAGAGAAGGCATTGTTGAATGACCCTGTGTAACTAAAAATCAAGACTAGCTTTTCTCCCAGAAAACAAGTCTGCATATTTGTAAATTTGCTGTATCCTATTGTTTTTTACCTTCCACCTACATGAGGACCTATATATGATATGATATGATATCATGACTCATTTTATAGAAACATCATTACCCAAAGCAGAAAATACACTGTGAAACCATTTGCAAACCTTTGAGTTGGAAATAATCAAAACTAATGACAATCTTCCAGTATACCTTTGTTTGACATTCTGTCACTTAAATAAAATACTATGCAGACTACGTTTTACTTTGTAGCTGACAACCAAGAGTTTCTACTTTTTCTGCAGGAAGAATTATGTCTGGGGTTTAAAAAAACCCAAACAAAAGAGAACATAAGTAGGGTTTTCAATTTGAGGGTGAGGCTGGGTAATGGTATCTTTCACTTTTAGGTGGCCAGCTTGAGACCATAGGATATGAACGTTTCATGCTGGGTATCCAACGCTTCTGGCCATAAATATCGGTGTATTTTATAACTGGTGATATAGCTGCACAAATATGCTTAAAGAGTTTGCTCAGAAGACTCATTTCCAAACTAAACCTGCATCTATTTTCCAACCTAGCATTAAGATACAGCAGGCAAGGCAGTTTTGGATAAGTAAAGGTCGTGTTTTAGTTGTTAGGGAATATCATTAACCTCCTTCAGGCTTGTCAAACCAGAACATCCTCTGGTAAGCCATTCCTTGCACGGATAAAGTTCATTCCTTACTCTTTGAATGGTGTTCCCAGCCAAGAGTATTTGTGTTACAAAATAAAATGTATACCTCCAAATAAAAAAGAAAAATAGATTTTTAGTTTTAATTAAAATTGTAAATATTTACATTACATTTAGCTAATCCATGGCTGTTCAACCTCCATATCTTGAGAACCATTTTCTCTGTGGAAGATATGATATGAAAATGAGCATATTTCAGTTTCTATTTTGACACAGAAACTAATATGCTAGCTCAATTGCTCCTATGATCTGGAATTTTGTTTCCAATGTTAATAAGTATTGAATGCCTTGTAGTGGAGTATGAATATCCAGTAAGGAATAATTATACAGAGATACACACCTAAGGAAATCTCTTCAGATGTCAGTGATGAAGGAGCAAGTCAGTCAGTGTTACTTATGAATGATGATCTTTGCTGACACAACTGTGAATAATATTTTAAGTATTCACTTAATGTTTCACCTCCCTCTGAATCTAATGAACCTAGTGGCCTTAGTGACCTCTACTTTGACAGTGGGTCCTGAAGTTTTAACTTTGCCTTGGATGATGTGTTGCTGAAAAAATATTTTTTTTTTATGAAGCTAAAGAGGTGTCCCTTAAATTTTATTAGCATTAATTTAGAAACCATGAATTTTCCAACTGTTCCTTCCACGGAGTTTCCTTATACATATTATACTATAAGAAATTACCCAATGAGTTCTCTAAGCAAGGTATTTACAGAGCTTTCCGTAACGGTTTTTATTTTGTCTTAAGAGTTTCATCAACTTCATTCTTATATTTCTTATAAGTAGTATGAATAACTTAGTAGAGTTATTTACATCAAGCCTAGAAATGCCTTTGTTCTGTGTTAAAAATTATTTAATCCATTTATGCTCATTTGTCTCTCTAGACAAGTTTTCAAAGAGCATACTTTGTCCCCTTATATTTCAGAATGACCTCTAAGCTGGTTTACTTCCATTTCTTCAGTGAATCCCATGGAGGACCTTCAGCTTTCATAAAGTTCCTATCAATCATGAATTGGTTTCCAGCTCTACAATCAGTGTATTTGAAAATCCCAGCCTGGTTGTGAATTTTTAAGGGAAAAAATATATCAACATTTCTGCATAGGTGGGAGGCAAAAAGTATTCTGACTACCTTATTAGACTTCTATTTTAAAAAACAAAAAGCAGAGAATGTCCTTTCAAAGAATGATCTCGATCTTTGCTATGGATTAGGTGGATTTTCAAAGCAGTTCCCCTTTGCTGCCAGCAATCTATTAGTTTTATTTGGATTGAACTTTAATCTGCTTTCTAATGTCCCTCCTGCAATTTCAGCTCTTGATCTTGTGATTATTTCATCTGCCAGAAGTCTTGTAAGCTTTCAAAAAGTCTCCAGATGCTTCTTTACATTCAGAAAAAATAGTCCAAAATATCTGAAGGTATTAATCCAAAGTATATTAACTAAACTGGATTAAACTTGCATTATTTTGGGAGGTAATTCAGTGAAATGACATTAAAGACAGTTCTGTTGTGAATGAATGTGTCCACACAGTGATCTAATACAGTTTAAATTGCGCACTTCAAAAATTTAATTTGGATCAAGTTCCTTGTGTGTCTCTGGGGACACAATCCCTACCACAGCCATGCCGCATACACAGTGGGGAAGTGGTTTACGATGCACTGGAGCCCACTGCACACCCCTGCATAGTTCATGGCTGATATCACGGGGCTCAAGTGGGAGCTGATATGACTTTGAGTATGATCAGCTTATTGTCTGTACATAAAGCCATGCTGCCATCATGGCCATTACCATTATGCAATAGTGTGCAGTCTCGAGTGGAAATCAGAGTCCTATTATACTAGATACTAAATGAAAAAAAAATAAAATAGCTGGCTCCTGTACAAAGAGCAGAGCCTAAACAGCTGCTGGCTGAGCTGGGCAGGCTGTGAGCTGCAGCAGCATCAGGTCTCCCAAGTCCAGCCTGGTGCTTTGCCTGAGATATCTAGTGATGCAGAGAGCCTGCATGGGAGAGCCAGGCCTCTGACTCCCTGAAAAAGTAAAATATGAGAATTTCTAACCTCCTGTACTGGATCACAGAGCCAAATCAGCATCAGCTGGCATGACCAGCTGTGTTCAGAGCAATGCTAGCCACCCAAGCTGAATTATTTTGCTCATGCAAATGTGCTCATAAGGAAGCCACACTCTATGTATTTGTGTCATGTTGCAGCCTACATCTGGTTAAAATATCCTTCTCTTCCCAGCTAAGTGCTCTGGGAATTACTTGATGCTTATTGCCTTTTTGATCCCCTTCAAAATTCAGTCAAGTCTGATAGGACTTGTAATGATTTTCTAGCCTGCCATGCATTGATTTTTCTCTCCTTGGGGAAAAACAGAAAACCCCATGAAGTTCTGGGAAATAGTTTATTGTTTTTCATATATTTTACCAATTGCAGGCCAAAAATATAATGAAAATTCAGGTTGTTCCACCTGAATGCAGTCTGAAAGGTTGTAACTGTCAAACTAGAATATAGTTCCAAGATCTTGAAAAGGCCAGGTACCTTCAACAACATTTTTTCTTTAAGAAAATGCCAGCTATGGGCTTGGTTGGGTCAAAAAGTGGTTTGTATTACATTGTCAGCTTTGTAAAAGGAACAGCAAAGTCTGGAGAAGCATTTTGTAGCAAGAGGAATAATAGCTCTGTCAGTCAATTCAGAAAACAGCTTTTAGGAAATGTATTTTCACCCAAAGTGAGTCAGTGAGACCAGATGGATGACCACAGTAAGTGGAGCCACTGCCTATATTTAAAACTGGACTAATGAGCTTGACCACAAGGGTAAATTTTTCAGTATGTTTGGCTGACATTTATGTTTTCAATTGTTGCACATAGTAGAAGATTTTCCTTGAAATAATTTTATAGTGAAACTAAGGCACACAGAAGGTCTTGACTTAACATGGACAACTTCATGGAAGTGTTAGTCATGGACAGTGTGGAAGCTGAAATCATTGAATTCTCTCAAACCATTGAAATGTTGCTAGGAACAGGAAATTTTTTTTTGACCAACATATTTTGATTATGTTTTCTTTGAAAAAAATGCAGAAGCTTAAAAGAGAGGGCTAGATTATGAGCATAAGTCTAGGGCAGAGTGAAGGGGAAGGACAAGGAGGTGGTACAGAAACTTCTGAGTTCTAATTCTGTGTCAGGTGAATTAAAATCTCCTAGTGTTTTCCTTTTATTAGAAACTAATCTGTCTGAAACTGCTTTTAACTTGCCATAGGGTAAAAAAACATATACTAGTGGTGCACGCAATGTGCATGTGACCAGCTGACATATGGTAATTTCATGCCCAGCAGTAATTTGTTCATGTGCTTGAGATACATGATACAAACACAAGTTACTTGCATACTGAAATATTTGTTTGTGTATATATATATATATATATATATATATATATATATATATATATATATATGTAAAATTCAATCTTTTTCCCTAACTCCTTGGGATAAAATTATGCAATTACTTTTGTAAGTTCAGAGTTGGATAATATATACTGATACCAGTGTAAGGGAACTAAGGCTTCTTAAAACTTAGGAGGATTTAGAATTATTGGTCTTGACTGTCACACTTCAGCAAAGTGAGGAGAGCTACTGTCAGTAGAGACTACTTTTTATACCTATCTTAAGTCCCAATTTGTCTGCTAAAGCAAACAACCTGAAATTGTTGTATCCATCTCTCCATTGAGATGGTGCTCCCATTGACCTGCTCTGTTTAAAGTGGTCATTTTACAAAAAGGAAACCACGGGACAGCATGATTAATTTTAGCATTATCCATGGGCAGTGCAGAATGCACAAGTGTTGGACCAAACTAGCTGCAACAAAGACTGAACGTTGAATTATCTATCAAAATAAAACATTTTTAAAATCAAAGTACTGAATGTTTCTGTTCCAGTAAAACTTAGTTTTTTAATCAAAGTCTATACAAACTTCAGTGTTCTTATCTAAGAATAACCTACTATTAAAAACAGTCTTCACTGTTTTCCCTGCTTAGTGGTTAATGCAGCTGGAGTTTGTATGATTGTCTCCATCTCATCGCAAACAGCAATATTTTCATTGGTTACCATTTGTTCAGTTTTTAGACTAGTTTATGTTTTAAGAGGTGATAAAAATTTCAAACAGCTAGTACAAGGCTTCTTACACCTTAGCAAATGCAATGAGCATTTATTACTAATTAACTTAACAGTGGCTGCTTGCATCCAAACACTGCACAAGTATTAATCTTCTAATCAGAGACTTACGAATGAGACACAATTCTGTGTGAACCATTTGGTGACCAAACTTAATTTTAAAACAGAAATTGCCAGATTGCTCATTGATTTAATTGGAGGGTTTTGAGCCTTCTTGCAAGCTGCATTGTTTCAACAGATAAGATACTGATAGAGGCCCAGTTATGACCCTATTTAATGCAGATTGTAAATTTGGAGCAACTCTGTGAACTCAATGGCATTAAACTATTAATAACGAACGAGGAACAAGAATTATAAAACTTTTGGGATTGATTAGGTCAAAATTGAGAGCCTACACAAACAGAAACCTGAAAAATACCTTTATTCATTCTCGTTGACGAGTTTGAGGATGCTTTACCTTACTCTTGTTTTTCCCGCAGAGCTGCTCAGAAATTGAACCTGTCTTCCAAAAAGAAGAAGCACAGGCCTTCTGCATCGTCTGTTCCTGAATCTCCTCTCTTCTCTACCTGCTTCAGCAGTATTCTTCAGACTTCCCCACCACCTGCACCACCATGTTTGTTGAGGGCAGTCAGCAAAGTGAAAGACACCCCTGGTTTGGGCAAGGTAAGCCTTGCAAATATCACTAAAACACTTGTTTTCTTTGGGAGATTTTATCCTTGTTCAAAACATTAAGAGAATTGGAAGACGGTGTCCTTTCTCAGTTGGATTTACTGCAGTTGGTTCCTGAGCACGTATACAAAGGCCTAATAACCTGAGTCACTTAGTGCAAATGAATTTCTAATGAAGTTGACTTGAACACAGACAGAGCTAATTGTGTAGCAGTAATATACTTCAAGACTCAGCTACATTAATGTACCTGCACTGAGACCACAGTGGGGAGGTAATATCCATTCTGCCAGGGTTTCAGGAGCATTTGGTCTCCATGGCTGTGTTTAAACTGCATCGCAGTTGCTTGCTGTCGCATGTTTTGTGTTCCTGATCCCCTTGCTTTCCAGACTGGTGTCTTGGCTGGACACACTGTAATTTGCTTCTGGCTCATGTTTCTTGGCTTTCTTCCAGTATATATACCTGAACAAAACCTATGCTGATAATGATAAATTGCTCCTTTTTCTTTCTGTCATGTTATTTTCTCCCTTTCTGCATAATCATTCCCTCTTAAAATGCTGTTTAGGTGCACACTTATGCTGAGGCGATGGAGGAGGTAGCTATTTAGTTTGCTGTTGCTTTGCAGTTTGTCAGAGTGGACCTTCCTTTTTCCCTGTCGTAATTGAAGAGCGTGGCATATTACATCTGGGAATACATGCAGGCAGTTGCTGAGGACAACAGTTTGTTTTAATCAAGGTAGTTTCTTATGCAAGCATCTGTGTGCGTGACTTTTCCATATTCATTAAATACTAAGCAGTGACAATGAATTTGGTGAAAGTTTTTGTTTAGAGGAGAGATTGTAATGTATGACCTAGGAGTGCTGAGGATGGGCTCCAGAATTTTCACTGCTGATTTTGGATACCCCCTTTCTTATATTGTGCAGTTCCAGGGTTTTCTTTCAAAGAACAATGGTATTGCTTTCATGGCTGCTGTAATGCCTGTTTGTAAAGAGATTCCCTCCACATGGGGCTCCCTTTCTTTCCTCTGGCCTGGTAGGTGGGAAGAAACGCAGAAATCTGTCATGATCTTATAAAAGTTTAATAGTGATGCATACTCTGACTAGCAGGGGGAGGAGGAGTAAACTTGAACCTGTTCATTGTTGTAAGAAGTTGCTATAGAATAGATTTAAAATGGAAACCATCCTTTCAGGAGTCTCACTTTTTTGTGCCTAGGACAGGTTACATCTGCATAAAAAGTTCATTGAGGAATAATGAAGGGTGTGTGCTTGAAAACAAACTTTTCTGGACTATCAGTCCTGAAGACCACAGAGACACAAATATAGCTCTGTCTAAACATTCCAAGCTTGATCTGAGACGTTCTTGTTCCTCTCATCCCTGGTTTCCACTGGAGAGGGATTGGAAAATAGTTTTGCAGTATGCCCAAACAGACCCGTGATTTGCTTCTTCATCAAGATCATGTACCAGAACAGGCTCCAGGCTTTCCAGCTGTGTGAGTAAAACTGAAGTTTTGCAGCCCAGATCATGAAGGTGATATTTCTTTTCACTTTAGACTTGTCATCCTGAAGCTATCAGGCTACATGATACATAGCTAAGAGGTTTTAACATACTACTTCTTCAAAATAGTAACACCAATAAGGTTATTTCGTATAGTCAAAATAGACAAAATTAATTTTTTTCCACATTTCCCTTAGCAAAAATATGTTTAACCTGCAGTTCTTGGAAGCCAGTTTCATTTTTCATCTCTTTGGTTTCTTATAGAAGTCACCCTATAATTGCAACCTGAAGCTTTTACACTTTCATCGAAGTTTCCCATCAGTTTACCTCTGTAGCACAGTTTTCATTTTAATATGTCAGAAATAGGTGCGAGGCACAATAAGTAAATAACTACAGGATAACAATACAATTTATCTGTCAGACTGGGAGAACTTCAGATGAGGTAATGGAATTTCCAGCTTATTTGCTTTTAATTTTCATTGTTGTTTATACATATTCTGTTCAGTTTGGTTGGGATATGTTTTGATAGGAGTGTGCTAAAAACCTGTTACTTTTCTCATCATTTTGTCTCTCTTCTGTAAGGGTATAAATTTACAGAACATGGACCCATGTGTAGGTAGTGGGTTCAGGGAAACTAAATGTTATTTTCAATCACTTACAGTTTTTTCTTGGTTTGTATTTAAATAGCATTTTACCAGCTATCTCAATTTGATAAAACTCTGTTTCGCTTTGGATTTAAGTGGGCTGGGCAATTTCTAATGTGACTGTTTGTTACTGGAAAGTCTGGTTCACCAGAACTGAAACGATAGCCTTTGCCAAGGATTCTGGATTTCTGAGACTCCAGGGGCAGCTGTGCATAGGCTGCCTGGAAGGCAGGCTCACTGCTACAGGGCTGTGAGTCCTCACAGAGACTCTGCGTATCACTGGCTTGGTGTCAGCCTGAGAGCTGTCTGTGTGCCGGGGGGGTGGGTATCTGAGATGTGAAGATAGGAAGTCGGATACTTCAAAGCTTAGTGTTTGAGGTTAAATTTCATTTCACAGTTTTCTAAAATGAACTTGCAAGATAACAGCTGCTATTTTCACTTGTACTAGAAATTTCAAAGATTCTACTTCTCATTGCAAATTAATGACAATGATTTATTTAAAATTATAGAATTGCTCATCTGTTATATGTAGGCATAGAATTTTTTTTAGTTAAAATAGGAAGATCTGCTTGTCAGCAATATATTTAAAAGTTGATTTGCAGCTCAGTTAGTACAGATATGGGTACAACTAAAGAGTCTAAACTGACAAAGAGAATTAGAGATTATATATTCAGGTTGCATGCTTCACACCTTTTCTTACAAAATGCCTTGCAAATCAAAACTGTACCAGCCTGGACTTTAGAAGCAGTATTATTTGAAATCTAAAGTTCAGCTTCACAGAAACAGGAAGATGATATTAATAATGAAATGGTGGGACTGCGCAATCAGCATTTTACTTTGATGTTGGATACACCACTGAGCCTAGCAGAACATACAGCAGTGTCAAAGGGAAATAATTAGAGGACAAGATTCTTTGTTGCACTCATTTCCAGATGATGATGTTAAATAAAAGGGTGTGACCATGCTGCAAATGTATTAACAGCTGTGCTTGTATGGGTCATAATGTATGCATGTGCTTTAGGTTTGCATTTGCTGGCAGAGGAATATGATCTTGAGTAGTAGTGTGGTATCCCCACACCTGCTTCTTGAGAGCAGAGATTGCCCTTTGGGCTGAGTGACAGTCTGCTCCATATACTGCCACAGCTTCCTTGTCACTTCTGCTCTCTCTACTGTCTTTGAGTCATCATATTCTGAGTGGCAGGTTGCTTTTACTGGGTTTACAGAGAGTGCTACTCTTATGGATGGTTGTACATGATGTTTCCCCAAGTCCCATAGTTTTCCTGAAGACACTCCTTAAGTCTGTTTTGTCCTTCCTGACAATAAGCCAAAAACAGAGAAAAAAGGCTTTCTGTGCATAAAGAACAAATTATTCCATGCCTGCATGAAATGGCCGTGTAGGGCCATTCTAGTAAGGTTTGCTCCCCAGTCTACTTCCCTCCTCCCTCCTTTGTCTAAACCAAAACTTTTGATGAAAATGGAAAATGTTCTTTCTGTGAAAGATGATGTTTTGCTGATTTCCACATGAAAAAAGGCTGAAATGAAAAATTTTCTGCCAGCCTTAATAAATAGGTTGTTTTCAGGTGGCACAGAGTTTAGGATGAATGGATGTGGTTTCTATGCTTTCTTTCATTTATTATTTTTCTGTGTAGTCTTATAAACCTCTGTCACTGAGAGGTATTTGCTATGTTTGGGCAGAGATTAGTTTACTTTTCCTTACTTATAATTTTTTTACTGTGAATTTTATTAGTTAGTACTTGTTAATCTCAAAATAAAATAACAATTCTTGGGCATTAAAATAATCCCTATGCAAAAGGTTTATACCAGGGAGAAGCAAGTCACCACTGAACTTTCTTCGACTAGTCTTTTCAACCTATTAATAAAAGTGACTGTAATTTGTGATTCTATTTACTTTTTATTTTTCTGTAGCAACAGGACTCCTGTTTGCAGACCCTAGCTCTGTTTCACTAAATTACGTGTAAATTCAGATTTAAAAAAATCCTGTTTCTGTCTAGAGCACTTATGATTTCGCTGTAGGGAGGAAGACCAGACAGGCAGAGAGACAGGACAAGAAGAAACAATTAGGTATTATCGGTTATCTTGATAGTGGTGTCCTCAACCCATCAGGAGTCTAATATTAGATACCCCTTGTCAAGCTGTTGTATGTGCTGTAGAAGAGGAGATTATTAAAATCTTTGAAGGGGGAGTAATAGGTTATGCTGCAGATGCTCCTGAGAAGCCCTTTCCAAGTGTGTAAGACAGGGTAGGAAGCAGCACAGAGAGGGGTTTTTGAGAGTCTCGTGAGTGAGTGAGCGATGCGTGAGCTGGTCTCCTGGCATCAAGCGCAGGGCTAAGCATGGAGTCTGGCTGGGAGGGGCCATGAATGGGAACCAAGCCATGGCCAAATGCCAAGAGTGGCACTAAGAGGTTAGTAGAAGATTGGCAACGTGATAGAAACTCCTGAGTCAATGCACCTTTCTCCCAAGGACCTGTGTCATGTAGTAAAGAAGGTTCAGTGCATGGCTGAAAAATCTAATCTCCCATTACAGCACAATATGTGATTGAAATAAGCCCGAAATCTACTATTCAGTTTATGTTATTCTGCAGCTTAGCTTTTCTTCACATTGGTTTGCATAAAAATCTATATGGAAGCATCAGAAAGATTTTTGTCTACCCTGAAAGTACCATACCAGCACAGGATTTCCAGAGCACTCAGTTTTGTTATTCCTTTTTGTGAATGTCACTGGGAGCTGGTACCTACTTCCCCAAGCCCAGTGAAGGTTCCACCTGTAATTGCTAGCTGGTGACTGTATTGTTTGGTGAGGGAGAACACATTTGTGTGGGGAGAAGTGTGATACTTCCCATATCTTTGCAAGCAGGAGGTCCACAAAGGCAGAATACCACTGATGACTAAAGAGCAGTCTTATGCCTTTGTCCTTAAAAGGCAGTGGTAGTATCATTGTTAAAATTCAAAAGGTGGCCTTATATGGTACTTTGTAGATTGATCATATAATATGTCACTATCCTTTTGATTCAAGTGGCTATTCAAGATGCAATGTTTATGCAAATTTTTTCCAGATATAGGTTATGAAGGGAATAGATAATAGAATCATTTAGGTTGGAGAAGGCCTTTGAGATCACTGAGTCCAACTATTAACCTAACACTGCCAAGTCCACCACTAAATTGTGTATTATGAACAGGACAATTCAGTTCTTTTACAAGGAAATACAAAATCTTTACTACCAACAGAGAAAAGCAACCAAAGGGAGTTTTCCTTCTAACTTCACCAGGCCCTTTTAGCTAGGACTTCAATGTCTCATTCCTTCCTTGGTTTAAGGGCATTTCTTTGTCTTAAAGTAAAAATGTTTGTTCAGATTTTTCTTCTCCCTGTTGCTTTTTCTGTCCCTTGTGCTGTTTATTGTTTATATGTGCCCTTGCCAAAAGTAACAGTGAAGAAAGCTCTAATGGCCAAGCAGTTCATTTTCTGAATAGATTCACAACTGTCTTTTGGCTGGGACAAAATTGTATGCCAATACTTTGGGTTCACAAACTGCTAGTATTTCAGCTGTCCACTGCCTTAAAATAGTTTTTGTTGACTTTTCACTAAGTAGGGAAACAGTTGTTGCACTGGCCTTGACATGCTTTAATCCAAGCTGTATAACAGCATAGTACGTGCGTTAATAATGAGTATTATATTGACTATGACCTGTATGAATCATGATGTGAATAGTCTTTGTCAAAAGATGTTTTCAACGGCTATGCCAACTCTTTGTTTCAGTGCAGCAGGAAGCAGTGACATTCTTTAAATTATGTAATTTGCAAAGTTGATTTGAAGGGAAGAAAATTGATGCACATCTTGATGAAGTCCCAAAGGTACAGGAAACCTCCTTTTCTACTACCAGAGTTTGCATTTTGAGCTGCTTATTGATGGATGTTAGGATTTTTTTTTTTTTTTTGCAACATTATGATATATGTTTAGGAGGCATCTATGAAAACCTGTGTTATGGTCAGCAAAAATACAAACAGAACTTGAAAAATATGTTGTTATTTTACTTCACTGGCATCCATCTTCATGGTTTTTCAGAGAGAATCGGAAGAGGTTCTCTTTCCTTTGTAAAGCAGAGATTCTCTCTCCTTCATCCTTCAGGTGTATAGGGGGAAAAGTTAACAGTTAGATGATAAATGTGATTTAAAACCCTTTATCACAGAAAACTGTTTCTGGCTGCTTTTTTTCCCCAAAGTTACCATGGCTACTGAAAGGTAGTAGGATGATCCCTCGAGGCATTTAAAGGAGATATATGTGTTCGTCTTTGTTGTCAACATGATTGTTGTACAAATTAGTTAGTTCCACTTGGAATGAAATCCAGATGGCCTTTTGCCCTCCAGACAGAGTTGCTCAGAACTGAGATTTTTCTCACGAAATGTACTGTTTGGATCTGGTGGAGGATTTCGTGGTCTTTGCCTAGATTCCAGCTTGATGAGATTTTCTGGGAGGATTTTTAATACCTCAAGCTGCTTTAAGTAGAATATGAAATTAATAGAAGCTGGAAGAATTGCTGTAAACAATAACCTCTTACCTTTGTCAATCATATTTTCTATGAACACTTAGTTTTCCTTTTGCTAAAGTAAAGATTATTCTGGATGTGCAAGTAGCAACTCAGGCATGCCAGGACCTTGTTGGATTGTATTTTTGTTGACTGTGAAGTCAGGCATATTTTAAAGACATCTCAATGCAGTCATGTTTCCATGATTTAGAGAATAGCCATAACTGCTGTTCCTTCTCTATGAAATCCAGAAGCTGCTACTTCATGGGAGTTAGGAGCACATATCAACAAAACTACTAAAAGAAAACCTGTCCCATTGCCTAAACTTTATACCACGTAAGAGAGAATTCCCGTGTGCAGAAGCAGGGCTGCTTTTCTGCTATATAATCTAGCCAGCCCCTTTAGGAGGGGGAGATTAGGTCTTGCCCCTACCTATTAATGAACAATTTAAGGGATGTGGGTCCATTTTGACCCAGCTGTAAGCTTTAAAAGCTTAGAAAGTGGCTCCACAGTTCCTGTCCTGACAAGCTGTCTTTCCTGATAATGGGATTCCTAAAGTGAGTTGGCAACAAGCTGACCCCAGAGAGGGGAATTCACAGCACGTGGATGCTAGTGTAGTGGTTTCCTGGAGCATTGTAGATGCAGGCAAGTAAATGAAGGTTGACACCAAGGAATAGGCTCACGTCTGAAATGGGAAACTTAAAGAATACTGCTTCTTTCCGTACATCTGACTCCACAAAACAGAACAGTTTTTCTGTATGGCATTAGGAGTGCTCCACTGATGTAGGCACCGTGTGAGCAAACATGATACTGAGGTATCTTTCTCTTCTGTTAATTCCTTTGCCTCTGCTGATTTTCCAAAATAAAAACATCTTTCAAACTAGTAGACATCGTCCCCTTCACCAGAGAGGGGAGGGCAGTGTGAAAACAGCAGCACAGAAAGTGAGATTTTCTAGCGAGTAACATACAATCCTTAATTGCAACTCTTGGCTTTGGAAAAAAAGATCTCTTTCCGTATGTCATAGACAAAAAGTTGCATCCTAATCTGAGTACCAGCTCCTGGTAATAGCAAATATAGACAAGAGACTAGTGTTCATTAAATTCCTTTTTTACCTCAAAGAATACCAAAAATGATGTTTTTCCCTTTAGTGGCATCTTCCCATGTGTATTCAGCATTGTACTGATGAGCTTGTGAACACAAGAGGTAGCTAGAGATTTCCAGGTGTAATTGAACTGGACAGAAAAAATATGAAAAAGGCTGTACCTCGACTCACGTTGGTAACGCTTTTTATTTCTGTGTTAGAAGAATCAATATTTTCTGTGTTTCTTTTATAGTACATTTCACCCAGGAAAAGACCTGCAAAGTCTAGTTTTGTACTGTTTACCCTAGTCTGTTTTGATGATTTTTTCTGTAAACATTAATGATCAAAAGAAAATTAGCTTGCTCAAATCACTTCAGGCTGGTGGTACTAGGGTTTATATGTTCCTAAGTGACTTTACTTATCTAGTACCCTCTGCATTGTCATATGATTTTATGCCTAGCAATCTGTAAGTTTTATGCTAGTTGACTTTTATTGATTCAAGTCATTTAGTGGAATGAATGACCATAATTTGTAGGCATCTAGTTAGCTATGGGCCCATACGGGTCAATTAATTTGATTATTCTCATGTTGATAGGCTAATGAAGCTACAGAAATCTTTACTCTTGCTCACCTAGTAAAGATGCTTTAAACAAGTTCTCATGTTGTTGAAATAGTATGACAGTACAGTGGCCACATATTTTAGAGTCTCTTAAACATTGTATGAAAATAACTAGATTTTTCTAGAATATAAAAACACTGGTTTTAACACTGATCTCCTCCAAGTTTTTCTGAGCTATTATATTTTTATTTACTTTGTTTTCCAATTTAGGTTGTACTGCTGGTCGATATTTTGATAGCTCTAGTTTTAATCACTTCCATTTCCTTTTTAAATCTTTCAGAAGTATTTACTGAAATGACCCTTTCTTCCCTGCCCTCTCCCCCATACGTCTCACCCCATTAATTTTTAAATTCATGAAGAAGAGGCTAATATAAATCAGGAAAATCAAGGTGAAAGAAACTGAAAATTTCTTTCAGTTTTTCTTCAGTATTTCTCAGACAATGCTGAAGAAGGAATTTAAATGCTGGATAGTTTGCTAAACGTGGGAGCATGGTAAGATTTCTGAGATCTTAAACAAGTACCAGGCACTGTACTTGGAGCACTAAGCTGTAGACATTATTACAATTTTTTTCTTTAAAACTTCCTATAGCTTTTCTCCTCCCAGCCTTTTTCTTTTGTGTTTCATTTCTCTCAGCACGTGTCGAAGAGCAGTGGTGCAGGTGGGATGGTGACACTGCGGGAGGCTCCACTATAGCACTGCTGTAACATCATGGGCTAATGATTTGTCTGAGCCTCTTGGTTCAACCTCAAGGTTATCATGCTTTTTTTTATCCTGAAGGTCTGGGCTTTACCTCATTTCTCTGGTGCAACATCGACTTAAATAGATAACTAGCTCTGCTGAGGAAGAGGCAAAGTGGACTGTATTTTAATACTGAGAAAACCATTAGAATATATCTCCTCTTATTCGGTCTCCCCCTTTTTCTGCCTTTTCCTTTAGGATTCACACTCATTTTTGGAAATATCTATCTACATTTACACATTTTTTGTGCTTTTATGAGAAGCATGTACCTCCATGCTTGGAGTCATTATCTCCTTGTGCTTCTCTTCACTCTTTAGTGCCACTATTATTGCCACCTTAGGACACTATTCATATTGGCAGCTTAGGTGACCTGATCACTGTCCTTCTGATCTAGGCTGGTCATATGTATTCCTCACATGGAGGAATGGAGACAAGTGTTACGTATATTATAATGGGCTGACTTGCCTACCAGATGTTCCTTTATTTCTCAGTTGATTACAGAGGCAGCTGCCTTAGAATGAGATATCTGTGTTTTGGCTGGCTCAAAAAAGGTGAAAAACAGCTACTGTGAGATACAGTAACAAGGTGCTTGCAGAAAGTTCTGGGTGCATTCATCTCCTCCAGGTGGAAGTCTACATCCTCTGCTTTCCAGTCTATGAAACATAGAGGTTCACTATACAGCACCTGGCTCTGGTTGCAGACCTGCATGCAAATGAGCAGGTTGCATAAAGCAACCAGACCTTCATGGAAAAGGACCAAGCAGACTTTTTCGCATTTGGTCTTGGGCAAACCAATGGAAAGTTGAACTGATCTTTATTGAGTCAAGGACCAGAGATGTTCAGCTGTACTTCTGTTGGGATGGATCTATAAAGATGGTCATAATGTGCACACCTGTTAGATTAGAGCCTCTGTGACCTGTGAATTGCTTCCAGTAGGACTCCTTCCCAAAAGTGTAGGCAGTGTGACTTGGGCTTTCTTTACTGGCTCTGGATTCCTGATACCCAAATGCCATTTCCTTTTCCAAATATAAGTAGACTTTTTCCTCTATATTGTTGATAACGTGATTAGCACTTAAATTATCTTTCATCAGATAGTGAGATATGAAATGTCAGATATGAAAAGTAATACTTCAATGTTCCTATTTTAATTTATGAAAGAATCTTTCTAGGTAGTAAAGGTAAAACCAAAGTTTGATGAAATCATTGACCTGTTTGATACTAAAAATCAGGAGATATTTCAATACATTTTTAAGTCTTGTGACTCTTAAAGTCTTTTGTAGCACTCAGAAGCGAGAAACAGAGCGGGTGCACCTGTGAAGGGTGGATGGAAATGTGTATGTGTAATTCTTACTTTATTTCGTGTGTACATTTGCATCTAGAAACATATAGGTGCACACATATATATATTCATCTCCCCTTCCCCCCTAGCACAGGGGAAATATATAGGAAAAAGCTATACATGGAGTTTCTGAGCAAGTTATCTGAAAAAAATGTAATGGTAACAGGCTGTAGACTTGCTTTTATTTGTAAACTAGCAGTTTGGTTTTTTTGTTTTTTTTTTTTTTGAGAAATCAACATTCCCTGAAGACGTTGCCATTAAACTTATAGATTTTAATCCAGAGTAATATAATTTTTCTTGTTTAGCCCAATCCTACTATGCAATGTATTATCTTTTTTCCTCCTGTGTGGTGGTTGAAAATGCTTATACAAATAGCAGCATTTTACATTAAATTCTCTAGGTACATCTGAGGCTCTGTTGCCTTTCTGTAGATCACAACTGCTTTCATCCCTGTTAATTAATGCTGGATTTTTCCACAGATCTGTTCAATATACAATGTTTGTACTGAAGGGAGACATGTAGAAAAAGATGTGGTGTGTATTAAAATACCAGGAGGAAAGCTGTACAATAACCTTTACAGCATCACATACCCCACTACAGAAAAATAGATGTTCAAAACCTTAAAAACTCTTGATCCTTTCTTCCCTGCCCCCTCTTCCACAGAAAATATGACATATGTATTTCAAACTGTATGGTGTGAGCATAATTATCTTTGCTTTAATATCTTGCCCCCTTCTTTCCACCATTCGGTACTGATGGAGTTTTATCCAAATGCAAATCTTGATCTGCAACAGGAATCTCTTCTTGACTAGCTTGTCTGTAGCCCCTGAGCCCAGTTTCTGGAAGTAGTGTGGCTAGAAAAGCTACACCACCCCCAATAAAGTATCTTAAGCTAGAAAAGCTACCCACCCCCAACAAAATACCTTAAACACTGCTTTTTTGTCAACTGAGAGGAGCAGTTCTAAGGTATGTGCTGGCACGAGCTCTGACAGAGGCACTGGGGACGTTTCTTGCCTGGCCACACACAAGGAGAAGGCATGCACCCTGACTCATAACAGTGTGTGCACATGTGATAAGCACAAGGAGGCCCAGGCTGCTTTTGGGAAATGGAATACCTACACAGAGGAGGAAACAGGATTCCCCCAGGGCCTCGTACACTGTGAGCAGTGGGAATCATGAATCTCTGCAGATGGGAGGGAGTTATTCATCATAAAGACTATTATGCCGTGCAAGGCATTGCTGAAACAGAACACCACCAAGCTATTTCCTATCTTATCAGGGTGTATTAATAATGCAGTAGTAATAATAGAAGTACAAATTAAAAATAACTGGATGGGCAGATAAGCAGAGTTCTTGAGATTAAGGATATTGGGAATTGCTTCAAACAGTTAATTGCAGAGCAGCAGATAGAGGGAAATTTGCCTTTATTATTTTCTTATTCTTCATCTTATCTCTGCCAGCATTATTTCTAGGGCTTTCACATAGACAGTAGTAGGCAGAATATTTCCTCAAGAATTCAGACTGTTCTTTTTTATCTCCGAAGAAATTAAGTATCTTTTGCTAATCCATCTAATTCAGTAGGGACTAATAATGCCGAATAAAGAGTATTCTGATTATTAGCCTTCCTGTACATAAATCTCTTATAATTTTCTCCTTCCACTTGCATCCCACAATACAAAGGCAGACAAGACATTACAAGTGTAAAATATTCAGGCTTGAGGAAAAATTGATGCAGACAATTCCCTAGAGCTTTGTAAGCTTCTTCTGATTGCAGTTGCATGAAATCTCCAGAGTCCCTGAACCTCTTAAGGTGTAATAGCTTGCTTGGGCAAAGAGAAATGTGAGTATGTGGTTCTCTGACACTGGATGACTGTGTTCCCCCCAAGTCCTTTCTTTCATTACCTGTGTCTGTCAGTCACTGACCTGGCAGGGTTTTACCTGATTTGGGGGCCTCTGCAGTGTTCCTTTTCACAGAATTAGAATAAAACTTCAGAATTAGTCTTTGGTCCCCTGCTGGGTACCAAAACATGCCTTACATAGGGCATTAAACTACTGTCACTTTGATTTCAAGTTGTATTTGCTAAGCAATTTTCAGGACACTCAAATTCTGTTCTCAATGAAACAGATACTGAAGCAATGCACAGTCATTTCACACAACTCCATCCAAGCAACACTGGCCACTGAGAGATAAAGCTATCAAGGGAAGACCATTTGATTGAACATCCAATACACTGATGGAGCAGAAGCTTAGCAAAGAACTGCAGCACAACTATTACTCCACTGTTTTTCTGGAAAGCAACATAATTTGTGAGACTAGCAATATTAGAGCTTGGTGTCAAAGATGGTAAATCATGTCGTCTTGCTTTTAACATGGTTTTAGTAGTCCCAAAAGCTTCTCCATGTAATACTGCTATTACTGAAGAACTTAATCTACTGTACAGAATAGTTTCTCGCAATTGGTTGCCACAGGAATATCCTACCAGATTAAAAGCTTAAATATTGATTTCTTCAGTAACATAAGAAAAAGAAAGCCCTTTGGAAGGGATGGCATGAGTCAAAACTCAGGCTGGGGTGGAAAGAGGTGGAGGGTGTCAAAGACACAAGGGTGTATTATTTGCACACTGATCCTGAACTTCCTTTGCGTGCCATTAGAATGGTACGTGCTCAGCACAGTTTGATGGTTAACTTCTGAAACAGTGGTGCACTGCTGATTGGTGCACCAATTCATTCAGGTTGTACCTCCACTAAGGTAGATGGTGTAGATTAGAGCATCAAGGATGAACATAACAGCAGGTAAATTCACCAGCTTCATGCTGATGAAAAAGTGAAAGTGAGTAAACTACACTGGCCAAATGAGAAGTAGACAAACCCCATTTACTTGTGCTTACACTTGACAAAAGCACTGTGTGGAACATTTTAATCTTGTGAACTAGATGACTGAAACACTCTGAGCATGTGAATTCATATGGGTGATGAAACTATCAGGGTTCATAGGCATTTTTACACAATCTGCCCAAAATCTGTGTCCATGATACTCATTAATTATGATAGCTACTGTCATGCTATTAAGCCTATCAATCCAAATCCAGATTCTCTTCCTTTTGTTTGCTCCCCAGAAATTATTCACAAATGTTTTCCATCTACCTATCCATGTCTCTGACGTGCATCTTCTTGTCCCTAACTCCCACTGATGTCTCTTGTTTGTCTCAGTTTTGCTGTTGCACCTCTGTTAGCTGGGATAATCTTCTCACCATTTCTGCATCCTTGAGTGCAGGCCTCTGTACTGAACCTGTGATCATTCTACCTGTCTGATCGTTCCAGTCTGAGCACTGCATCTTAAATGTCTACATTTCTGCTCATTCAGGAAGGCTTTTCTTTTTTCCTCCTATGTGACTTACATATGCATCAGTAAATGGTTTGCTTTTTTTATTGCATGTAAAGGGAGACAAAGAGGTTACAGAAAATTAAAATATAAAAATTGGAAATGCTTTTTTTCATATGTCTGGTCTCCATTCACTAAATTCTCAGGCAATATTCTCAAAACAATGGTTTATGAGACAATCCTTGTTTTAAGGTGTCTCAGGGCTGGACTCTGGAGACTTGGTCAGGGGTCTAAGTGGATCTACAAAGAGTACCACAGAGGCAGGCTATTAACATTTTCTTGCAGATTTCCCAGTTACCATCTAGACAGAAAATATTCAAGATGGGTGCATGCCCTGCACTTATTTCCATCCCCCCCGCACCCTGCCTGCCTCCCCTTGCTCTTTCGAAGAAGCTTTGTAAAATCTGAAAACACCTTTGAGGCTCTAAGAGTTTTCATAGGAAGCCTTTTTCATCTCAGTGTGTTTTTAGTGGTTTTCTGGGGTTTATTGTGTGTTACACAATGATTTATATCAATCTTTTTCTCCTATAGTCCTAGAGCATACGAAAACATAGAGAGGATATGTTCTAGCTAGCAAGGGAGTCTAAGGTATCAGGCTCTGGACAACAGTCAGCTTTCCTTTCTCAGCAAGTTACACTTTACCTCTCTCAGTGACCCTTCCACTTCAGTTTAACTTGCGCCCCCACTAGTCTAATTCTTTGTTTTCCCTTTATTTTTGAGATTCTTTTACTACTGTAAGATAGAAGGCTATTCACCAAAATCTCTTGCCCCCTTGGAAATCTTTTAAAATTACACTACTGCATGGTATCCCCAGTATAAAATTACACTAACGCAGGTATCCCCAGAAATGCCAAGGCAGTGAAAAGAATTCAAAAGAAGTTTATTTAGAAGGCCAGAACACAAAAACCTAACAGTGCGGTTTGCGCACTGGACTTCAGGGAGCAAAAGGCAAGTTCCTGCCCCCTCAAGGCCCTTTTTATCCTCTGTTTCTCCACCACCTTCCCAAGGCCTTGGTGTATGTCTGTTAGGGCTCTCTCTCTCTTCTCATATACCAGAAAGCAAGGCTGAGAACTTCTCTTGCTCTGCAGGGAAAGAAAGCATTGAAACTGCCTTTGATAAAGAAATACCATTTAGGCAGAAAGCCTTCATAGCGAAAATTCTTCCGGAATTGTATCTATTCCTACATTACTGAAGTAAACATGTCCATTACTTAGTCCAAGATCAAATGACCTGATAAGATGGATAAAGCAAAGCTGTGGTAACGTGGTCTCTCCCTCCCTTGCTTATGACACCTTAATCCTACAGCACTGCTGCCCATGCAAACCCCTTGATCATCTCCTTGCAAAAGTATTAGCGTCTTCCTCCTAACTGGCAGAGGCAAATGCACACAGCCTTACATTGCAACGTGCTTACTTGTTTTGAAGTAAATTATTCAAGCCCAAATTTGTAATGGTTGTTCAAAGTCCAGCTGATAAGAAACTCAAACTGTGAACAGTTAAAGGCTGGTAATTGATTTTGATACTTTCTCGAGACTTGACCTTTCATACTACATAGAACTATGTTTTAGCAAATTGTGGAAATACAACAAATGACTAAGATCTGTTTCAGAAGCTGAATTGAGTATTTGTCATGTAAATGTTATCTGAAGTGAATTTCTTTGAAACTAGATATCAAAACAGATTTCCGAATGAAAGGCAAAAGGATGTAAGGCTCTGTAAGACTGACTGCTTTCTGGAACAATATGAACCAAATTCAGCTATGAGTCTCACAAGCAGAGTACAAATACTGAATTAGAGTTGTTTCCTGAACACTGCATTTCTGCTGTTGAGATTTTAAGAATGGAAATATAAATTGCACCTTGCTTTTGACTGGCCACGCAAGCCTTGGGAGATGTTTGCAGATCTGCTGCCCTTGTGCCCACCCAGTAACACCACACATGAGAGCAACACATGCAATGATTGGAGTATAAGGATTATTTAGGACAGCAGTCACTGCACAGTGTGCAGAAGTCCCTCTGACAACTGCCCTTTACTGTGTGGAGATGTGCAGGAATTCTGTTCTTTCCATTCTCAGAGGGATGTTATGCTGGAGAAATCAAATTTTCAAAGAAACAATGAGAGCCTGTTTAATTTTAGTGGTTTTTTATTACATCCCAAAATAGAAGCCAAATGGAGAGATACTTTCTTAAAAGGAGAGTTTTAGGACCTGATATTTTTAAAATTCAGACAGCTAGAGATTCAGAGCAGTGGAGGGAAGGCTGTTGGTGGTCTCTCAGTGAATAGACAAATAGATCAGGAAAACCAGTATGAGCTAGCAGCCTTAACTGAGAGCCCAAGATTAAACAGGCACACACCCCAAACAATTGTCTTGCCCCTTGAAATGGCCCGAGTCAAATACAGCTAAGGTATGTGAATAGGTAAACTGATCTGGATACAGCTTATGCAGTACCTGGTCTGTTTAGAGAAAAGAATTGTCAACATGGTAATTTCCTAGTTTTTAAGTCACTTCATGTAAAAAAAAAAACAAACCAAAAATAAATCATGATTTATGTATGTTGGGCAGGCTGTCCCAGCAATCATGCCTTCGGTTCACATCCCAGCCTGTGCATGCAGAGTCAAACAAAACCACCTCTGTCATGTAGCTATGCCTTTTAATTTGTACAAACCAAATAGCTGCCACAGACCACATCACATCCAAGAGTATGCAGGAGCTGGTGGAAAGATGAGGAGGATTGTAGACTGGCAAGAAAAGATTTGTATTAAATGAGATTTAGTTTGCATTTTATACTATTTAGTTGAGCTTGAAAGTAAAGGCTGTTGCAGCCTCATAGTATAAAAATGCTTTTGCTTGTGCTTTTTCCCCCCATTAAGAAGACAATTTGTCTGTGTTTTACTGATCTTAGAGATAAGACAGATAAGGAAAAAAGTGAATCTTCCTGTCAATTCAGACTGAAAAAAAAATCCCTGTGTTACTCCTACCTCCATCTAGACATGCCTTTGTCATCATGGTTCAGATCTGGTCTCTTTGAAAAATTTCTTTTGAGCAGATGTTAAAAATGTCACAAAAGAATGAAGGAAGAAAAGTAAGAATGAACTCGAAATTCTTGGACCTTGCCTGACTGAGAACTTGGCCTTCACAGAAAAGTATACGATGTGGTAGATAAATCAGTATAGCAGATGAAGCTATAATTTTTATGTTGTTTTGTAAATTTCTGTATTTTGTCAGTTATACTCATCTGATCCTTATACTTGTGGATCTGTAAGGATGTTACTTGTAATTCATGGGTTTTCTTGCCTTTGAATTACCAGTACAAGCAGATGAGAAGATACTAAAAAACCTAGGAATGTAGTGCAATTTTGTATAAATCAGATACAGAATGCAGTTCAGAGATTAAAGCAGTGTATTCTGATTATGAAGAGTTCCTTTGAAATAATTCTTCCTTTTCTTTGACCGTGTGAGTTTTTTTCATCTGTAGTTAATACAGCAGATGATGACGTGCAGAGTGAAGATAGACTAAATGAAGGAGGCTGACAAGGGCAATATCAAAAGTGTAAATGGAGGTGCACAAGAACCAGTGTGCTGTGCTCATCTTCTTTCTTTTGTTGGTGTTTTTAGCTACACCATATCACAAATGCTCAATTTTTTGAGGGTTTGATTTTCTTTTTTTTGGTCATAGAGAGGTTACAAGGATGCTTCCGATGTATTTACATTGATTCTGCTTTAAGCCTCTGAATATTGTTCTCACAGGACATTCATTGCTGTATGCTTCTGACAGACAAAGAGAAATAATTTCCAACTGAGAAATTAGGTGCTTCTAAGGACTAGCCTTTTAGAACAGTGTCTGCAGTCAGAAAGACTAATCGTCCAAGTGATAGACATGCATGGTTGACTTTCCTCTTTATGCAGCCGTGATTGAGACACGATGAGCATGCTGCTGGCCTTTGCAATAGATAATTTTGTTAGAACAATGTCCTTTGGGAAAGGCTTTTATACAGCAAGGATGACAAGTGTGGCAAATTGCTTACAAACCCTAGACCTAGAGGCTTTTCTTTCTGAAAACTGCCAGCCCACAGTACAGCAGTGCTACAAAGCTGTAATTCAATAGCTGTTTATTCTGCTGTAAAAAAATTTCACTTTCTTCCTAAACTTTTTGCTTATTTTCTCAGAATACTTGTTTTCACAGGTCCAATAGGTTTGGAAAGTCTAGAGTACACAAAAACAAAACAGGATCAAGTACAGATTGCTTGTTCTTATACCAATAACAAGAGAAGTCGTCACCTCCTGATGAAGTGAAATAGGTCACTATCTTCTTTCCATTCAATTTATGATATAGAAATTTTGTCTGTGACAACTGCAACCTCGTGTCCTATAGTTGTTTTTCCTTTTTATCTTTTCTATTTCTGTTGTTAAGCAACAGCAGCGGCCAAAAATATTCTATCCCATTGCATTTCTTACATACTTTATAGTAGCTACACCACAAATGTGTATTTTGAGATGTGCTGGTTTTCTCGTCTGTGTATCTTCTGATGTATTTCACGGTGACAAGGGATCTTGTTTTAATTGCTTACAGTCTCATAAGCAGAAATGGTCTCTGCAGTGAAATGAAGAGGCTGGGCATCATTACCACAATGGGTGACAGATCCAATAGGATTTATAATTTAATTTTAGATCGTTAATGACTGTGATATTTAACTTTTCCAGCCTGCCCTTTTGCTAACTGTGTCTAGTCTTCTGGACTGCAATGCCACTCTTACAGAGCCCCTGACTACAGGTTGCCTCTCATTGCCTAATATCTTTGTTTCCAAAATATGATCCATTCATGTTGTTTTCCTTATTGTTACTTTTTCATCCTCCCACATTTGTCTCAGGGCTGTCTTCTGTATTATCTCCTTATTTTTTGAACCTGTATTATCCTTTTGCAGCAGTCAGTGTCTTCACTCCCATTCAGCCTCTCCCAGCTGTTCTGCTGACCTTATTCTGTTATAAAAGTGGAGGAAGATGCCTGAAACACAGCTGGAGACAAGATTGAGAAGATCAGGGCAGAGTTCTGTGACATCAGCTCTGCTGTTGGATGCTTATTTACATCTGCAAAAGATCTAGTCCCTAAAATCTTAGGAACTTGCACCTGATATATCATGTCTTATTTTCTTTATAGATAGAAGAAGTAGAACTTAGTTTAACTCTGGTTATGTGAAAAGGCATGCAAAAGAACTGTAATTTGTCCACATGCCAATACTTCAATATCGAATATCTGCATTAGCTGATACTTGAGATATTGTGTGCTAGAAACAGCATTTCAACAGTATTACCAGAGACAGAAGGTTCACGTTCTCTTCCCTCCTGCTCACCTAATGTTGCTGCTTGCTGTGTGGGCCAGGATGGAGCTACCAGCTCCCCCTTACCCTCCCTTCCTGACCTTTCTCTGCCGCCTTCTAATGTGAGGATCTACTACTATTTCTCCCATAATGCTTTTTATTTCTGTTGATGCCATGAGCTTTATTGTACCTTTAGGAAGTATTTGTATGTTATGAATTATATTTCACTCCCATACTGGTTTCTCTTTTCATTAACAAGCTTTACAAAAATCTCTGCATTGGGCAGTTACTTATAATTTGATCCTTTTGTTTTCTTCACAGAGAGGATAAGGTAAATGATGGATTGCATTAATAAAAAAATGTGTATTGCTACATGTAAACTGGTCCCTTATGGTATAATATACCACTCTTCAGTCTGTATCAACAATATGTTGAACAAGGCATTCATTTAGAAAAGGAGAAAAATATCACCTAGCCTGAAAGTTCAAGTCTAGAGTTAGTACAAAGTGAGGGTTAGTGAAACATACAATCACTTCTTTGTCTAAACAGTGTACCAAGAAGAAAAGGGCCAGAAAAGACCCACCTGGAATGTGGAAACTTTGGGACTGTAAATGAAGAACCCCATTTTCACTTTAACAAAGAGTGAGGTTAGAGGTGTGCTTGTTATTTATTAGTATGTTCACCCAGAAAACAACTCAAAAGCTGAATAGTCTGATCTGGTTTATGCAGATCATGTGGGACATGACAGAATTCTCATGCTTTCCCGTTGAACAAAACTGTAGTTGTTGTATCAGGATGCACACTAGTAATCCTAGAGAATAATCCAATCAAATTCTGGCCTCTCTTAGCCCACCCCTCCACCAAGAGAACTGTTGTCATGTGGAATTAAAGTACTCCTGAAATGACTTACCGTGGCTGTTACATCATGTTCCTATTTGCAACTCTCTGGAGGTTATCAGTACAGTTAATTAGTGTCATGGATATTCTAGAAGTTAACATCTCAAATCGAAGTATATTTATAATACTGGTTTAGAAGTCAGAGAGTTAGAAGTGTATAGATGTTAAAAAAGAAAACCCTCACCATTCAGTCAAAAAATTAACACTGGATTTTCTGTCATTAAACTGACATTTACTGCTGTAAATAATAGTGACTGCTAAAATCTTTTGGCTTCCCCAGTGTACAAATCAACAAAACATGGATTAACTGGTTTCCTCTGATGTGGTTTACATTAATCCCATATCCTCTGATAACAGGAGAAGGCCTTTAATTAGAACGTTTTGGTTTCTCTTCTGTGTATGCTGTGGCTTCTTAGAAAACACTCTTTAGCTTTATGGAGTTCAAAGTCAAGTAATTTAAAAATCTACTACCTGAATGATACCTGGGGACATCTGTGCGGGGTTTTTGCTGGGACCCTGGGGCTGGATGCTTGTGCCTTGGATGAGAATTAGCTTGAACATTACCAGAAACAAGATAGACAGATTGCTCCTTCCCTTTCCTCAAACTGGAAAGTCTGCAGATGAGTGGTACTGTGTGCCGTATTCTCAGTCCTCCATTTTCTTCATTTCACACAGGAATGATGTGAGGGATAACAGGGGCTCTAGACAATACCTGACCTTCCTTGTGTGTTTGCACTATCTTTTGTTCTTGGTTACAAGAGCTGCAGAGTTGCTCTTGTGTGCTCTCAGTGGCCCTGCCAGCAGCCATTGCTTTTACTTGAGAGTTTTTGGAGTGGGGCATGCTCCTGCAGCATTTCCTTTGCTCATGGCATGCCTTTGTCACACTGATCCCATCTGTGTCTGTTCAGTGGGAATACAGATTTCCTAGGTATGCTGCTCTACCTTGGGAGCCCCTTACACTCTGAGTACTGTGTGAATATTGAATTCAGCAACTCAATGAGTTTGTTGTGCTGCTGTGGAGAATTACAGAAACCAAATTGCTCTACGAGGCTGACAAGCAGACAGACCGACAGCAGTCATCTGAGTTGAATGGTTTCATTTTCATGTTTTAACAAAAACCAAGATGAAAGTTATTAAGGGCAACAGTAGAAGAAGCCAGGTTCTTTGGCAGTCTCTGCACTTTCACCTTTCCCTAGATGTCATTATGGTCTTTAAACAGCTACCAATTGACTCACTGGTAATGTCACCTTTGCTCTCTTCTGCCCCTTTTGGTCTTCACATTTATAACAAAATTATTAGGGGTTGGAGGGAAAGAGGTGGGGAGAGAAAGAAGTGGCTGAACAAGAGATGCAATAGTGAGTTACTTTATTAGAATGCAGGCAGTCTGGTGACTGAATAACTTAACTGAAATTTTTGTGTAACAAAGCAGAAAACTTCCTATCAACATGAATGCTTGAAATACCTCTCAGTTCTTGCTAAGGATGGGGAGATATTTAGCTTAGAAGTCTTATTAGCTTCTTAGCTTCTTAGGAGATATTTAGCTTATTAGTCTTATTTAGCTTATTTAGAACTAACATATTCTCAATAACCTTAGAAGATAACTCTTACTCAGCTTGTGTTTGGGGTTTTTTTAGGATTTTCAGTGTGTGTGATTAGCTGAACCCTTCAGAGGCTGGTGTTCCCAGAAAACCAGGCTTCCTCCTATTTAGCCATTCTATAGACTTTCCTCACTTTGTGGGAATCACCAGTTGGTCAGGGAGTACCTCAGCATGGTTGCAAGGCCAGAGACATGTCAAACATTTTTAATGGGGTTTAAGATTTAAGGAAGGTTGTCAAGTCTTCTGTGATGCATATAAGATGGACTGCAGCTGAACCTCATCTCAAGCTCCCCTAAGGCCAAGGCTGCATCTCCCAGTTTTGGAGCCTGGTGATGTGTCCTTCTCACTTTCTGACATGCTGACTGATAATGCTAACTAGCTGTGCCTGGTATGTTGGGCCAAGGAGTAGGAGAGGTGCATCTGGAGCAGTACATGTTTCACAGACCAGCTTTGGGGCTCTTCCACCATGCAAGTGGATGCGCAGCTGTCCCATGAACACGACATGCTGTTATGTGACTCGACACATGGAGTTGCATCTGCTGGAAAAGGAAAATGATGAATCTAATCAGACATCTGGTTTTGACTCCCTCAACAGACGTTTTACACCCTCAAGAAGTGTATCGTACTCGTGGGTTTTCTCTTGACTACCTAAGCATACACTTAGAGTCTTTCACCACATACACCAGTCTTCTACATCATTGTCAAATTGGCTTTACTGCAGAACAGTAATGACTTGAGCAGCTGGGAATCAGAGAAAGGAGGAAGAATGAGAAAAGGAAGTTATATCTCTGTTTTAATGAACACAGACATTTTTAAAGACTTTTCTGGGCAGAGAAATATTTATTTGATACACAGTAATTTGGCAGTGTAAACAATTATCTCAGAAGAACTCATGCTAAAAAATGACTTCTCCGTTTTTTACTTTTTTCTTTTCAAAATACATTTGGAACATTTTGAGAAGACTGTGTATAAAAGTATTGAAACTCACAGCTTGGGAGAGAGAACATTGATTTTATCATTTGTGTAAACACATACATGCACAGACAGAAGCCAAGTCACTAAAATAGTCTGTAACAAATGGATCTGATCCAGAAAAGTCTATGTAATTAGATTAGCCTTTGGCCTGGCAAACAGTTCATAAAGTTCCGTTAATACAATGTGAGAGAGCTAGTAAAATAAAGAGGAATTTATCATGGGCTGAAATGGGAAAAAAACCCTATTCTTTTTTAATTTCACAGCAATGAATCCACTGGATAAATATATTTATTGGTTGGTCACAATAAGGGTTTTAGACTGGGAATGCTCAGTCAACAATCTCCGTATTTTTTGGAGCAGTATTTTAAAAATTTTTACAGCTCTCAGATTAGACAGATTTCCCTTCCATCATGCACTGAAAAATTGATCTTTAGTGGCAGTTGTTGTTGTTGTTTTTATCTTTCCCATCAGTTTGTTCATTGTTTTTTTAATTATCTTCTTTTCTAAATGAGACTAGAAAAGCAGATGACATATAGGAACAGGTTATGCACCAGGTCCAAATGACCTCAGGAAAACAGAGTTGGAACTGTGGCATAACACGTGTGAGACAGCAGAAGCTTTGGCAGAGCACAGCAAGGCTCCACCTCTTCCTATTCCTCTAAAGGGAACAGGAATTTTATCACTGGCCTCAGTGGCAGCCTAATTGGGTCTCTGAAGACTTTTGAAAAATCCTCCTTGATCATTACTGTTCCCCGTGGGGTCAATAGAAAAGTATGTATCTTCTGTCAGTGCAAAAGATGGCTCCACATGGAACTTTTTTCCCCTACAAATTATATATTATAGCACTTCTTTTGTCACCAGGTGGCTGAAGAAAGTACAGCCTTGTCCATGAAATACAGCATGAGTTTGTTACGAATGCATGGTAGGTTAATGCAATGGTCTATCTCTAGACATCTGGGTTCACATCCTTGCTCAGACCTTGTGTAAAAACAAGTCCATAGTCCCAGAAGACTCCTTAGCACACCTCATTCACAGTACTCCTGCATTGTCTTGGCAGGTTTCCATCTCTATCTAGAAAAGGCTTAGGACTGGAATAGCAGTAGAGCTTTTCCAGGTGAGAAATGAAGAGTGGTGATAGAGAACTGCTAGAAAATTGCTCAGGCTCTGCCTATGGTGGATGAATGGAAATACCACCAATACCATGCAGCATTCTTGGTGCTCATTTGGACATTTCCACAGTGTCATTTGTTATAGGCAGATAGAGTTCAGCACCTTTATGCCTTCCCTGTTGTGGTGGGTTGACCTTGTCCAGTTGCAGAGGGGAATGATAAAGCGGTTTTGGTGGGTACCTGGCATCCAGTCTAGGTTAGACCACCACATCTGTGTGACAGAATGATATTGTAAGGAAGGTGAGATCCTGCAAGTCCTGTGACTACTTAACACTTAGTCTTTCAGTAATTTAGGGAGTAATTTTGAAATTTGAGGATACATTGAGTAATGCGTTACTTAAAAAAAAAAATCCATAGAATTTATCAGGAAAGAGTCATATATAGCCTTATTAAGTGTTGGATTTATCGATTGTCAGATGCCGAGGTCAGAGAGACTACCTTTTCTCCTTAAGATATTTGAGTTTCTGGCAAAGTAATAATAGTAAGGCATAGAGAATTGAATTGTACATGAATGTATAATAGCATGAAGGAATCCTATTCTTGAGGGCATTGAGCACAGGTGGAGCTGCAAGGACATCAAGTAGATCCATACAGACTCATGTACATGCCTATCCGTAATTGGCAAAGATTAGGTCAGTGGCCTATACAGTCCAGTGTCCTGCCACCTCTATCAAAAGCATTGCCTGGTGATTTAAAGGATGTCTTCAACTAAGCTGTAAACTGTGAAGCAGCATGGGCTGGGAAAAGGAGAGGAAGGATTCTTTCCTAATGCTTGTGGACAATTAGGTGACGCGATGGGAGGAGGTTTGATTATTTGAAGCATTCACTTGGGACCATAACTACCATAACAGAATAAATTCTGTTAAGGTCATACCATCATCCAGACACTAAAAAAAAAAATAATAAAATTATCCAGTTACACTGCTTATCTTAATAGCTTTATACAGTAGTGAATACTGCATATTGGAGGGAAAAGAGTTACTTACACTGCTTGAGGATTCAAAGTGACCTTTTTATTTTAGTGTTTCTTGTGGATGGTAGAACTAGAAAAGCCAGTTTCATCTTCCTGTTCTTCACAAACATTTGCCTTAGTAAAGTCCCTGGTATTTCAACAGCAAAGTTCCCGATGTATGGAGGGTAGCTGAACTTCAACATAGGGACGATGTCATAGTTGGTGGCATTATATTACTGGCTGTATTGAGGGAGAAAATGTTCTAAGTCTTTGACCACATGTAGACTTTCTTCATCCTATTCACTGAGGGCATCAGCAGGGTTAAAGTAATCATCCACATCAAACTGTGTGAGAGATATTCAGTCCTTGGGGCAATGGTGGTCTCCAGCCAGTGCTTCTCTTTCTCTTCTGAGGACGATGGTGGTGGAGAAGACTTGAAGGCTAAGTCCAGCCCCTGATCCCCAGCCCCAGATATACTCCCCTTTCCAGAGAGTTTGACCATTGTTCTTAATAGTTTACTCTGTTGTGAGACCCTCACTTTACAGGGTTACTCTATGATCTTACTTTCTTACTTTTCATTCCTTCCAGTGAAACCTTTCCAGCCTGAAAAGATTTCATTAATCTTCAAGAGGTCAATTGACTTAAAGAAGTCAAGCTACTGTGATTAGCTAATCTCTCTAAAAGATCATGTGTGGATAAACTCAGTGGATTTCAACTTGTATGTTTTGGATTGTCTGTGCACAAATACTGACAAATATTTTTAAAAAAATAAATATCTACTCATGATTTTTCTTCAGACAATTTCTATATACTTCTCCTCTACATTTTTATTCTTGTGCAGAATCTATTTGAAAAAGGTTAATTATAAAGATTTCTACATGCTTTTCTAGGTTTATGTGTGAAAAGAGTTCTTACTTTTTCTTTGGAAAAATGTAGATTCAGAATATGCCATGTATGACTACAGACACTTGAAGGTTTTCTTCACAAAAATGTGTTGACTTTTAAGCTGGATTTTGGGGTGTTCTTTTTGGGTTTTTTTTTTAGAACTTGTTCTGTTTCATGTTAAGATAATGAATTTTTCTTTCTTTTTTTTTTTTTTAAATTGGAAATGTGGTGTGTGAGTATAGTCTTTGCCCTGACTGTACATCTCTAGAGGGAGTAATGAAGTGTAGATTAACTCTGCAAAATATATGTTACACTAGTTCAAAAAGATAATAAAATTCTGTGATTAAAAGTCTTTATAGATATCAGTTTAATCAATCTTACTTTTTAATGGAGTTTTATGGAATCTAATGTAAGGATTTAAAAAATAATTTGTTGTTGTTGTTGTTGTTGTTGTTCTACTGGCACTTTCTTAACTCTTTCAGCACTCAAGTGTTTAATATGTGCCCAGTTAGTAGGTCTCGTTCTACTAAAGTAATAACTTAGTTATTTTATGTCATTTTTGTATTAGTACCTATATTTCAGGATAGCTGCTCTCTGTCAGGTTATGCTGGTTTTCAATATTCACCTAATTGGATTATTTAAAAACTGATGATCGAAAGTTGAACTAGCTGTTGAACCAAAAAGGAGCTAAAATTTTTTTCAATCAGATTTTGTTGAGTTGGTTTGCTTGGTTTGTTTTTTTCTTTTCCCTAAAAAACAAATTTGTGGTGCCAGCACTCCATAGGTATTGGAGTATTTTTATTTCATAATTATTTTTGTTTATGTAATGCATCATATAAGCTACATTTGCAGAGTATTTTTAAAGTCAGAGAAGAAAACACTTTTTTCTTACCAGCATGGACTTTTTAAAGGAATCTAAAATTATTTCTGTATTTCTCAGAAAATTTTAGTCTTACATATGTTAAACTATCAAAGTTTCTATCCTGGCAAAATAGAAATTCTGAGTGTTGGGTCTTTAAAGATGTAATTGAAAATTGCCAAGTTAAAATGTAATTGATTTCCTGTAACCAAAAGAGCTTCAATTTTATATGTTGCAACAAGACACAAATTTACAATTTACATATGTGTGAGAGTCCTGTTACCCAGGGGAAAAAAAAAAGGCATTTTGCAAAATATGTTGCCTGATCTGAGTTTGGAATTTTAACTTCAGGAAATAAAAGATATGTTGTAAAGGTTCAGCAAGAAAGGCTTTGAGTTAATCCCTTGCTTTTGAGGGAGAGGGGACTATGTTTTAATGCCCTTTAAAAGCCAGAACTGAGTGGCTTGTCCAGCTGTATCTGTATGGTCTATAGGGGCTGAGCTCCATAATCCTAAACCTTTGCCTACAGTGTCTATGGTTTCTTGTATGATCTGAGGTTTGTTTCAGTCTTCAGAAGTAATTAAAGGTCATTAAAATATACCCAGATAAGAAGTTTTGGGTTCAAGTGTCTTTTTTGAGGCTCATGTTAATATAGCAGTCTAGATGTAATCTGTTGGTTATTGGAAGTTCCTGTGTTATGGCTATAGAAAATATTAGCCTCCTGAACCAGCAAATAAACCACCTCTTTCTAATGGAAATCACCAGAGAGCCGTGGTAGCTGATTCATAAAGCAGATCCCATGTAACATAATCAGGCATTGGTGTACTTTGTCAATGGTAACAACTTTTCTGCCAGGTGAGCTAGTAGGAGGAACTCTGAGATACTCTTATCTGGAAGTCATGGCTGATTAATGGCATTTTCTTCCTCATGCCTTTGTCCATCTGGTTACTTGCAGTATTTCAAAATACATTTTAGAGGATGTTGCAGTCTGTGGATGTTCATGCAGTTAGAGACATAGTAAATTAGGCTTACCGTGCATGTCAGTGAGCTATACAGAAAAGATTTGAACCATAGACCACAATAGTTTGGAAAGAATTATTATAATCTGTCAAGTCAATAATTCACATTTTAGAAAAGCCCACAGTATAAATTTACAGTTAGGATTCATTTTATAACCTATCAGGCCATTAATCAGGGCTTTGTAAGGTCTTCTAATGCAGTTTTATATAATCTGTATGTTTATGTTTTGACATGATGAATCGTAACAGCTTAATTAAAATAATATTAAGAGCTTTACTGAATCCTACAGTATCCGAGGACATCCTGAGATAGTGACTCCATTGAAAATGTGTCTTGTTCTGTCTTACTCAGAGAACAGGATATGTCCTGAAGCACCTTCAAAGAGACCACATTTCTTGAAACATCTATACAGATGGGTAGAAATTAATGATAGAATGAATTCCCTTTACATTACATTCACTACATTACCTTTTTTACAATTTCCTTTTCATATGCAATGTTCACCTTACCAAAACTTGTATTGAATATTTGCTCATGTGCATTCATATGCAGTCAGAGAAGATGTGCAGCATTTAATTGAAATACAGGAAGAGCAGTGGTATAGACAAAGTTGTATGCGAACCATGACATTAGCATTTATTAGGTTTTATCTTATGCAATAATCTGAAACAAAATCCAGATGTAAATATACCTAAAGTTGAGATGCACCCTGTCTAAAGATCTATAGCCCAATTTTTTATTTGTATAGCAAAAATACTATGTAAGAATGAAAGATACTTTACTATTAAAGAGGTAAGCACAGAGGTGCATGGTTTGCAGCACTCACAGATGAATGTTGCTAGGAGGGCAGTCCTTAAAAAAAAAAGAAGGTCTAAGGTACAGCTTTAATAATGGACAAGTGATAAAGGCAGCTTTAGATGTGCAATTAAAAACCTGCATTGTTCATTTTTCACTGTAACGGTTGTCATAATGCCTATACCTGAAGCTTCCCAACTGGTCAGATTTGTGCTCCATTCTATCTAAATGTGGTACAGTCACACCAGGAACTGTTTGGAAGGTTTTATGTACTGAAAGAGGTGAGGGAAAACCAAGTTGATCCAAGTTAGGGCTTTGGCTCCACTAGTGAAAGTCTGAATATTGTTGTGGTTGGCGTGACTGATTTGGATTCTGGCCCAACTCTGGCCGCACTGGCTTTCTGCGCTTCTCACAATTCATACTGATGTATACGACCAGTCTGCACTCGAGCAGTCTCACTTATTTCAAGACATACCTTTCTCAGGTTTAGTGGTGTAAAGCCATCCTTCACCAGACAGACAGGCAGTAGATAAGTCTCTTTCCCTACACCACAGTGCTGATTTAGGATCACGTTTAGATTTGAAGTTTGAATATTTCACCAAGGTTCTTTCTGTGCTGCACATTAAAAATTACTCTGTAAGTGTAATTTTTTGTGGTATCTTCTTCCTTTATCATTCTGATATATTTTACCTTGCTTATTTGTTCTGCCTATGCTTTAATCTACTGTGGGAAGATGCTTCTTAAAAAAATACTCCTCACCCTCTGTTTTTCTCCTTCATTAATCTCTCTATTTTGTGATGAGTGATAAAACCTTAGAAGGCATCAAAGAATGTTTCTTTTCTGATACTAAGCTTGAGTAGTGACAAGCATGGAGGATAAATTATCTTAAAATGAAAGATCTGTTTGTTGCTCAAGAGAGGGCTAGTTGCTTCAATCATTTGGGAAACCTGTGCAAGGATTGCTACTTTCATAGCCGTTGTCTGGCATGCAGTTCCATCAATGACAAATAGCAGTGTCACCATAGAAATTGTCATAGTAGGTGGAAAAGCACTGTTTAGAGAAACAGGTTAATTGGTGTAATAGCTAGGATATCTCCATAGTATCAAGAGACATGCAGGCTCTCTGCAGGAATTGTTACCCACCAAAGGCACCTACGTGACCAAAGTGGAAATCCTCAGATTTTAGAGGAGATGGAGCAGCCAGCTCTGTCACCCACCTGTGAGAGAGAGAGGTGCGGGTATAAAACTGTGGCCTGCTCAACCTCATCAAGGTTCTTCGCTTGTTCTTATTTATCATTCCTTCTGCCTGCAGTAGAAAAGAGAAATCAAATGGTCAGTGTAGTTCAGTCTAGCTAGACGTGAAGCCTTCTTAAGCAGATCCTAACTGATCAAGAGCCTGGTCTTTAGCAAGTAAGCTTACATGACTGATGCAGTCCCCATCCTGGTGCATTCCAGGTACAATGGAAGGAGCCTTGCTTGAATGTATAGAGTCCAGGATGAGATTATTCTTAGCTGTTTAAATAATATGCCTTGAAAACTGATCACACTGGACTCAGAATTTGACAACTTTGGCAGTTAAAATTAAGGGGTTTAAGCCATGTGGGACTAAAGCAAGCTTCATTAAACCTCTGTTTTCATCACCTTGCTCATATTTGTCAGTGATCATTATAATCCTTAACGATTGCTACTCTGTATATCACTGGATGAAAATTAGCTGGAACTGGAGTTGCCTTGTGCTTGTTAGACCATTTATTAAGAAAGGTAAAAGCTTTCCCAGTCAAAACTACTTGCTCCTTTGATACATGCTTCATCTAGATACGAGGAAGAGGTAAAGTGCTTACCATTGTCTTGGTTTGTAATGTTTGTCTGATTACCTTGCTAATCCGAGGTTTTGAAACCCAAATACAAATGCATTTTTGCATTCGTACTAAGCAGCTCAGCCTGTCTAGAGTTACAGTGAGGATTGTTTTATAGGTGCGCCTGGAAACCAAGATAAAATAATCTTGTATAACTAGCAGCTTAGGGACAAAGTACTATTATGGCAAAGTTTTACTTTAACAAAACTCGGGTAATGGCCATTGCATTCCTACTTAATAAGTCCTTATTTTGTGTTTTGGTCATCGAAAAATATAATTATACTCAATACAAAAAACATATTTTCAGGACTCAAAAAAGTGTGTTTTTATAATTCTTGTGGACAGCAGCTGGAGGCTATCAGCCTGAACCCTTGATAAATGATTTTGACATTTCCTGCAGACACTCCTCATGAAAAAAAGCTTTTTATTTATTCTCAAATGTTGAATTCTGCATTATTGATCAGGTGCCATTCATTAAAGGCTGCTACTTGCTAGAAGAATTACACAGTCCCTAAATTACACACAGCATAATGAATTATTCTGTTGACAAACAGCAGCATTAAAGGAATCTTAAGGTTGCATGGTTAAGTCCTAAGAAGTCAGGAAATGGCAGTTGAGGTGGAAGATGATGGGAATTTTGCCTGAATTAGATTGCAGGATTACAACTGAGGGCATGTACAAGGATTACTAACAAGCACTGGATATTTGTTCTAGGGCAAGTGGTTGGTTATCCCGTCTATTCACAAATACTGCTGTTATTTATTGCAATGTTTAACAAAGCAGCGAGCAGTGGATGAAATCGTTAGTGGTAGGGGTCACTAGGCAGATGGCACTTTGTTGACTGCTATTCATTTCTATAGAGTAGCATTCATCAAGGAAGAGTGTCACAATGTTATACTGTATACTAAAGCTGAGGGTAAAAGAAGTTTGTGACATGAGACAAGTTCCACTTGTCAAAGTACTATTTGCATTTATAGTAGCCCCATCTGGGCTACTGTTTAGTTTTCTTTCTGTCTTTTTTGTTTGTCTGTCTCTCTGATTTGCTTCTGTTATTTAGCTAGTTATGTTTAGTACAAAAAAACCATAGGAAAGCATTACATCTGGTATCTTGGTTTTGTGATCAGTCAGGCCAGGAGCAGTGGTAAGCATACCATACCATCCTCCTTGCCTACATACCTGGATTTCTTCCCATAGGAGCACAGGATGCAGTGGAGTTGAGCTGTACTGTACCTGGAGTGAGATGTGTGCCCAGGAGCCAGTATTGCAGAGTAATACTCAGACATCATTTGCACCAACAGTGTAGACTTAGCTAATATGTCTGGGTTTTTCCAAGTAGGTAAGAGCATCCTTATGCCACCAGAGGCTGTGTTTGCTGATCCCCAGCTTCTAGGGACAAATTTCCTCAGACATATGACTTCCTTGAATTTGATTTCCTTCAGGGGTAAGAGTCAGGCTCTAGTGCCTTCTAGAGGCTATTGAAAATCCCGGCACAATGTTCGCTACTGGTCAGAAAACAATCGAATGTTAGGACTGGAGAAGGCATTAAAAAAACCCAAAATCTGAGCAGCACAAGCAACCAGAGCCTCGACAACAGGTTTTGGAAGAGCTCGGAGAGGCAACTTCATGTATGTATGTACCCAGGGGAGACCTCTGTGCAACACTTCTCACTCCACCTCCAAAAGGAGTGACACCATCCCACAAATGGAACTATGAATATGCCCAAGCCAGATAATGTCCTGAATGGGCTGTAGATTTGATTTAGACTACAAGTTGACTCATTGGAGCCTGTGGCTTTCTCCTGATAGTATGTGTTCCTCTCAGTTTGTGTCTCAGTAAGATGCAGGTGTTATGTGAGCCATACAGCTATCGGCAAAGCACAGTTTGGGAAGGAGCTGGGGGATGGCAGTGCAGTTCACCACAGTGGGAGGCTCACAGGGCAGACCGTTGGATCACTGTTGGAGATGGAATATTATGGAGACAGGTGAAGCTTCAGATGCATCTTGTATGATCTTGTGTTCTATTCTCGTTCCAGGCACAATAAATAATTCCGTTTGTTTCAGGGGAATGCAGAATCAAGTCCAACATAAAAATCTGTTGCATGGGTTTCTGTTAAAGCTCAAAAAAAAAAAGCATTTTTAGTTAGAGATAATATATAGCATTACAAATGGATCTCATTAATTATGACTGGCTGCTTGGGCTCTGAAATTATTGTGCCTCCCTGTACCACTCCCAAAGATAAAAGCATGAAAGTAGTATTAAATAGGATACAACATGAAAGAAAAAGTAAATTTAATATCAATTTTATGCCCTTGTAAACATTGCAGCCTACAGTTATGGGATAAGAAAAGGGAGAACGAGAGTTCAAGTAGTCTGGTAAAGTTTAGGTAAAACATGCTTTTCCTGGATCTTTGGTGATTGATTTACTCTTAGGCTTTATTTCTGCAGTGGAAAAATGAGAATAATTGTAAGTATGTGTCTTGATTCCATCAGAAGATTTTGCAAAGCTCTGAGGGATCTTCAGGTAAAAGGTCTATATAAATATAGACTATATCATTGCTTGGATCCAGCTTTTATAATTTCCTCCTTTTTCAAATTTCATTTGGTTTGTGGTTGTTCCTAACTAAGGTCAAATCCTCATGCTGTATACTTGCAGGTAATTAAGAAATTCTTGCTGAATTCAATGATATTATAATGTATTACATTTCTCATTAAAGTATCTAGCTCTAATCCTTGAAGTTTCTGCTGATTGTTTCATGCAACATATGGTACTGGAGGCTGCTTATACTCCACGTCTGGAGACTGGATTTCTCCTCTGAATACCTAAGCACTTGTTAGTTATCTCACCTATATTGCCTAATATAATAATTGTACCTCCTTCCATTTATATAGACTCTCTTTCCCAGTGGGACCCTTTGCTTTCTTTGGGATATTTTTTCCTCACCACAAAGTCTCAAATCTTTTTCCTAGTCAGAACTATCCCTTTTATTTACTGTCTGTCATTAGCAACTGCCACTCCAAAGTTTTACATCTTTTTTCACACTTATATACATTAAACTGCAATTTTTCACTTCTGGCTTTGATTAAATAATGTAAATGCTTCTTGTCTGATTGTATTGCTACTTGTTATTTATGGTGCTATGGCATACAATTTTATGTGCAGACTGGGGAATCTTCTTTTGTATGCAGTCACAGAGATCATCTTTATAAATAATGGAAAAGCTTACAATTGTGATTATACATCTCTTTGCAATACCTGTATATCCTTTGTTTCTCTAGCATGAAAAGACATCTATCTCAAAGACACACGTAAGGAAAATTTTGTCTTTTATTTGCATTCTTTCAATACAAATTCTTGTTTCCTTAGATAAAAAAACTGATAGCCTTGTTCGTCTGGGAATTCCTCTTCTCCAGAGAACATATGATGTGAAGCCCTCAGTGCCACACTTTCTTTAATTAGCGATGAGATGACCTGCTGCTTATACTTAACAAGCTGCATCCTCTACACCTCTTTCGCAGCCTCACAAAAAGGGAAACTGGGGCTCTTAGAAATAATATAGCAGACATAATTATCAAGACATGTGCTCGAAATATTGCTATACTGATACTGCTTCTGCTTTCTATCAACACCAGTCCTTGTGGCAGATGAGGCAGTACAGTCATGGTTTGCTGGAAGAGCAGGTTTCTAAGAGGAAACTTTAACAGGCAAAGAGAAGTTCTCGTCAGTCTTTCTGCACAGCAGGAGGATATGAGCATGGCCTATGAGAAATAGGCAAGTGACTCAGCATTGCTGTCTACCTCCTTCCTGGGGCTCTGCTGGCAGCCTTGTGTAGGCAGCAAGAATGACAGCAGCCTTGTCATCAATCATGAGAGCATGGAAGTTCCTTTAGGGAGGCTCGTCTCCCTGGTGCCACAAATGGGTTTGATGGATTTGGCTGATCTGTCTGTAGGATCTGTAGATATCAAGCTGGGTCGAAATAGAACAGAGCAACATATGACACATTACATGCTTGGGATGCCACTACTGCACAACCTTAGTTTCTTGTGTTTAACATAAAGAATGGAAAACGTGGCTAAGCCATGCAGTGGTCTGTGACTGGGACCATTCTGTGATTTAACCCTGGCAGGCAGTTTAGCCCCACACCGCCTCTTGCTCACTCCCTTCCACTGGGATGTGCAAGAGAAAGGGTAAAAGTGAAAACTTGTGGGTTGAGATAAAGACAGTTTACCAGAAAGAGCAAAATCTGCATGAACAAGCTAAGCAAAATAAGGAATTCATCCATTACTTCCCGTGGGCATGCAGGTGCTCAGCCATCTCCAGGAGAGCAGGGCTTCATCACATATAATGGAAAGACAAGCACCATATCTCTGAATGTGTCCCTCTTTCTCCTTCTTTCCCCAGATTTTTATGCTGAACATGATGCCATATGGTGTGGAATATCCCCTTGGCCAGTTGGGGTCAGCTGTCCTGCCTGTCTCCCCTCCTCAGTTCTTGTGTACCCTCAGCCTACTTGTTTGCAGGGTGGTACAAGAAGCAGTAAAGGCCTTGATTCTGTGTAAGCACTGCTCAGCAATAACTAAAATATCCCTGTGTCATCAACACTATTTTAATTACAGATCCAAAACACAGCCCCATACCAGCTACTATGAAGCTACTATGAAACCCAGTACAGACTCAAACATAAATTAAACAGGAACAGGAAACGTTCCTGTGCGCTGGCACTTAATCATCGTACTCCTGAATTGTTAGCGAGGACCCTGGCATGGTGTTGGGCTACTAGACTCTCCCAAACAATTCCAGGCATGGTTTTTAAATTAGCATGGGCAAGGGACCATCTTGGCAGACCATTGGATATGGCCACACCATAGCAGAGGATGAAATTACAGGGAAGAATGCCATTTCTCCATTTTGTGCCAGGAATCAGTTCTTTCCTTGTTTAATTTACTAGATAGATATTTTATTTTTTAGACCCTTTTGAAAAAGTCATATTAAATAGAAAAAAAGGAAGAGGGGAAACTGTCTCCTTTAAACAGTCACTGAAGTGAAGCAAAATATGTTTGATTTTGAAAGGTAAAGAGATGTGGCACCAAGGAAAAGATGAGATCTTGAAATTCCTAGTGGTCAACTGTACTTATACTAAGCACAGAAAAATACATTCTTATTACAGTGGGAGAAGCAAGGCAAATCTTTGCAGTAGTGCAAAGGCTGGAGACTTAAGTAAGCATCTGCTGACTATACCAGTAGGCTCATGCTTACGTATCTGCAGATCCACTACAGGGAAGACAAAATTTGCCAGCTGATCCCATGTTGTTCATGCTGGGATTGTTGGAGGCTGTTTTGGTTTGTTGAGTTCTTATGAAAATACCCCCTCAGTGATGTTTAAATATATTTTCTCTCTCTCTAAAAAAAAAAAAAAGTGTTAGAATTTCATCCCAGCACATGGGCTGTGTTGGCCCCATCGTAGCTGCTCCAGGTACGCTTTGTTGATCCATGTGCAGGTATGTGGAGAGTGTCAGAAGCTGGGAAAAATCCTTCTCCTGTTTGAGGGAACACACAGACTGCCCAGTTATGCAGTTCTGAAATGCAGACTTCCCTCAAAGAGGTCATAAGGAAGCAAAAGGAAAACCAAGAACCCACAGTCTGCATGGGGGGGAGCCTTAGGGAAAGATTGTTTCCATGACAGCATGATCCTCATGTCTTTTTTTTTTTTTCTGATTTGGGTTTATTTTTTATGTGGTTTGGGTTTTTTTATTATTATTTTTTATTTTTAATCCTTTTTAAGGGTAGAAGAAGGTTGCAGTGGTCTGTGTTAATTTAGAATCTAGTAAATGCTGAGGTAGCAACGCGACAACTGAACGGCTGGGCTGATGTATGTGCTGGTTTCAGACTGTTGGTGCTCAGCGTTGTCTTTTGACTGTAACAAACCATACTGACAAAACTCACAGCTACTGCTGACATGAACAAGACAGGAGGTCACTGAGCCATGCCCTGTGACCTTGAGTATATTTCACAGAAGATTTTATTGAGTTCATTATTAAAGTTGCATCATCCAACTGGAAAAGGGTACAATCATGATAAGTGCAAGTTTTTAGAATAACATGATTGGTGTTTGGGTACAGTACACTGCCACTACTTCCCATTATTGCTACAAGTGCAAATTAGTTTAACTGCTGTACAGGATGGGGTTGATGAGCCGGTAAAGTTTTAGCAACTACACAAGATAGAAGCAGAGAGACAGTCATAAAAAAAAAGAGGAAACATGCACACCCAGGTTGCTATTGCTTTTTCAATTGTTTTCACTGCTTTTCCAAAGCATTAGTAGCAGTAACAGCCATTTCCACGAAGAGCAAGAGTGATCACGCCTATGTATTTTCTAAATTTGTGCTAAAGCTGAAACCCAGGAGAGTTACCTTCGTGAAAATAGAAAGAGAGGACATTAAGACCTATTTACACATGCTTCCTGAGCAGCTTCCTGAACTGGCATAATTTACCTGAGTTCGTTTGTTGTTTTCTTTTTTTCAAATGTGACCAGATTTCCATTAAAGCAACATCTACTCATCTAATCCCGTATTTGTCGCATTCTGGGTCAGTCTGTTTAGCTTGACCTCCTAGATTTCATGTTTGGATGATCAGTTAATTGTCTCAAGATCTGTAAGAAAAATCCTTTAAAATACTTAACAGATGGTTTCCATATTCTCTGGGAACCATAGAAAGGTTTGAAGCTTTGCATCCATCATGCAAAAGCGTGAATGTACATAAGCGTATGGGACGTTACAGATTTTTTTGTGCTGTAGTACTTTGTGGCTGGCTACAGCAAAAATGCATGCCTGCCACCATTATTTACAACTGTAACAGTGAGAAATTACAAAACCTACTCTTCATTAACCTCCAATAAGGCTGTTCCTGCAGCCAGTGATTGCCATTACATTGATGGAGTGCTGATACAGCTCAATAGCCCTGGCTGGCCTGTCTCGACTGCGACTGCACTGCCGCTCCTGCCTCCCACCACTACCCAGCACACATCCAGCAGAAGCTGCTCAAATGATTGATGAGAAAAGCAGCTCATAAAGGCAAGCACAATGCCTGAAGCAACAGCTGTCTAGCCCTGTCCCTGCAGTAATTAGATAAATGAACCCCAAATGAAATCTTACAGGCAAGAGTAGAAGGAAGTGATAATATCCCCAGTGTTATCTCTGATTGCTTGTGTTGCCTCATTCCAGTCTCTGTTTGTAGCTATTTGTGTGTGATACAGATTTGACACAGCTTACCTCTCCCACCTTCCCTGCTCATTTTGCTGTCTGTCCTCCAGACAGACCCCTGTGGGCACAGGAGACATGGCAGTATCAGTGGCTGGACTCTGCTTTCTTTTTTTTTCCTACGGCACCAGTTCTACTTTGCAGAGTGTGCTGAACCTTTGTCCTTCTCCACAGAGTATGAACATAACAAAAGGTCCATGACAGGTCACAAATTGAGTTCATCTGGGGAAAATCCTACAATTAGCAAATTCCTTGTTCAAGGAATAGTGGATGTGTATATAGGGATGCATTAGGGAAAAAAAGGAGAAAGCAAAGGAGCATAGTTCAGGCAACTGAAGTTGTCATAGAGTTACTTAAAAGGTCTATGCTTATTTTTACAGTACAGTAGCACAGTGTTAATACAGCAATTCCCCTAAATCTTCCCTTGGTTCTTCTGAATGGTACCCATGAAGGAACCCTTCAGTGCCAATAATTGCCATTTAGAGAGAAACTTATGAAAAAAATACTGATTTTTATATATGTTCAGAAAATGTATATGTTTTTTAAAAATGGTGTATATAATTTAAATACACACACGTATGTGTAAAATAAATGCAGAGACAAAAATACGTAAAATTCTCGGTTGTGGGAACCTAGACAGTATAGCTCTGATTCCACTTTTATTTGTGGCATTGCACACCAGGAGTCATATTGTGGAATTCAATGACTGTAGAACTCATGCAAGAACAAACCATGTCTTTGAAGGCAGATGCAGTAAATGGGGGTGCTGTTGGGTTAAATAATTGTCCAATGAAATCCTGTAAACTCATAAGAGAAAACACATTAAAAATGTTAAAATGCATGAGCTGAATTAAGAAATGAAGCTATATCCTAGAAAAGGCACAATAATGATGCAGAGCAAGTGACCTTTTATTTTCTCCCTCTGCTCCTAAGGTAGGTAATTCTTGTTGAGTTCAGCCAGATTTGCATGGCTGACCAAATCAGACCAAAATTAGGCCCAGGTTTTTTTTTTTACCAAGAGCCCATGTCTCAAGAGATTGCTTTTGTGTTTCCGCATAGTAACAGTCAGAGGTACATCTAAGGCTGGGCGCTGCCAAGACCCAGTCACTGGAATTCAAATAAGAATTTCTGGCAGACTGAGCGGTCCCATTAATTGCAAGTGGTATCTCTTAGATGCTTCAATTACACAAGATTAGTGGGAAACTGTAACATTGGACTAAAGGAGTAATGACACATAGGAGGTAAAGCAGAAAACCTGCTTTCTTTTTAAGGAGAAGTTCAATTTACAGTTTATTTAAATATAAATTGCAAGCATAAAGTATTAGAGTTCTTAAACTTCACTCTTCAGTTAGTTTCAAATTAACCATACTGTATTTCTGCCCTCCCCAGAGCAGCACTGTGATCTGCTGTCTGTTCCTTAAATTGAGCTGAAGTCTTTTAAGTCCATTAAGTTCCTTTGCAATCCCCACAGCTGACTGAGTTACATTTGCCTAACCTCATGCTGCCTCCCCTGTGGTGTGGATTTTCAGGGTCCAGCACAGACTCTGAGCCTCCTCCCCTTAACTTCAGCTATAAATTGCAACGAAGGACTGTGAAATGGCAGGCTGTGAAATGGGAGGCCTTGGTCTCCCATTGTTTCTACTGCTGTAGCTTAGTTGATTTACTCTTGTCATAACTACTGTTGGGAAGTGCCTTGCTTGAATCCTTGGGTTTAGTTTACAAGCATTATTATGTTTTATAATGGAGTGTCTACCTAATGGCTACTGCCAGTCCTTTGAGGCCAGGCAAGGACTGTATGAATATATCAGTGTGCCTTGCAGTGGAGTAAACTGTGACTCTGCCCATTTTACAGATGGGTAGTGTGAAACAGAGATTGAACCACCAGCTCACAATCATGCTGCATCTGAGGCACAGCTGTCAGAAGAGGTCCTACCTCCCCAGTCTCAGCCTGATTCCCAGACCAGAAGCCTGCCTGTCTTGTCAGAAGTTATACCTGGCTCAGATATTTTAAATCTTGCCTGCCTATTGGGTTTTTGTTATAGTCACAGCTCCCATGGCATATAGGCAACATACATTTTGCACAGATGGGATCTAGTTGTCTTCTCAATTAATGTAATGTAAATCAGGAGAAATTTGAAAGAATTGCACTGGTGTGAAACTGGCCTGGAATAATACCCTAAGTATCTACAAATTAACAGATGAGTTCAAATAATCTGTTGTTACTACGTGTGTTCAATGTCCATCACACTCATGTGCTTAACTTTATTTTTGCTAGAGACTGTCACACAGATTTGTGTGTGTGTGTCTGCTGCTGAATTTGGTCCAGGAAGAGAATTTTTGTTTTCTTACAGCAAAAAGAGTAACTTTAGGCAGCCTAGGATGTAGGGACCTGCATCTCAGGTAAACATTTAAGATGCCTGTGGTGCTGTAGAGAAATCAAGAAGCATTTGTGCAGTGCAACTGTTCTTATCTGTTATAAAACAGAACATTCAAATTAAGTGCTAGAAATGCTTGTTTCTCTCTATTGCCTACAAAGGGGTCAGACAACTGACTCAGATGGAGATAGCTCCAACAGGCTGGTCTAAATGGAGGCGAGCCAAATTGCCCATGATATGGTGTGCCAAGGTGCACAGAGATTTTCATGATGAGTAAGAAGGGATCAAGATATGAGGATACCCACATGTAATCAATAGGATATTCCTCTGCCCTAGCACACATGAACATGGTCTTTTTCAACCTAAATTATTCTGGGATTCCATGTAGAGGTGACACCTAGGGACATGGTATAGTGGTGGAGTTGTCAGTCATTGGTTAACAGTTGAACCTGATGATCTTATGGGTGTTTTCCAACCTATGTGATTCTGTGACTACGTGAACCATAAGGTCTCAAAACAAAAATCCCCAATGCACAGGACATTGAAAGGTTCATGGCAATAGAAGTATTTTTCTTGACAAATGTTTATATTTACCAGAGTTGAGGAGCCAAATGGTCAGAGAATGTATGCTGTTAGACAGCTCCTGGGACTTCAGAGTTGAGGTCTTTTTTTTATAGTGGTTCATTCAGTTTATCTGATGCTAGTAAATTTTTAGGATTTCAGTTAAATTGGTCTTTTATTCCAGGGAAAGAGGAAACAATTGGAAGCTGCTGGAAATTAGGGGGATTTGCAGTATTACTTCAGTAAGAAGTGGCAGGTATTAATCTGATTTTGTGTGAAAAGGTTTAAATCTGGACTCAAGCTAGTGATATTATACCATAACATAATGGGTATAGCTGTAGTTAAAACTGAATGCCCATATAGTTTGAGGCCAGAAAGAACTCTTAGACTGCCTGTATATGAAGGCTTGCTAAATTTTACACACTGTCTATTCTCCAACCCCCCAAAAAACTTAACACAGTTAGCTCTCCTTGCACATGGGGATCAAGGATTAGAAGTACATGGATTCACAGCAGCTAAAATTACACATAAACTTAAAGGGAAAGAGTTTTCCTAAGCAGAGCAAGTATTTTATTTAACATAGTTGAAGAATAACATTTATGTTTTTTTCCAGCAGATCAGTCTAATGCTCTTGATATTGGTATCTGTTTAAAAATGTGGGACACAGTAGAAAAAAGCCAAAGGCACACAAAGTTGAAACCAGGAAAACAGCCCAAGACTGATACTGTCCTTTGTTTTCTTGATGCTCCAGGATTTACAGCTGTACTCCCTCCCTTTCCTGCTAACTTGACCAGTGCCTCCCTTCTGAGCTTCCAAGAGACCTAGGGCTGAAATAAACATTCAGACCTCGCCCATTTCATGTGGAATGACCAGGGTTGTTGGCTGACACTCACATGTCAGACGTGGGTGGGTTTGATGCAAGTGACGTATGATTAAGGAGCATTAAGATAAAATTCTGTCTAGTTGCTATGAAAGTCAGTCTGCTCTAGGACAGAGCTGGCAGAGAGAGAGCGGTGATGTTTGCCCTGTAAGGTTAGGGAGCTTATGTGTCTGCAGGTGGTGAATTTGTGGGGAGAACTAAAACCAGACTGATTGTCCTGTTTTCCTTACATCTAAATTGCTTACGAACTGGGCTAAGGATGCGGAATAACCTCATTAAATCTATGAAGATTTATTTTTGTCTCAAGAATAACATTTTATTATGTAGCTATTTAATGAATTGTGAACTAACATGTTTTAACAAATCTTTTAGCACTTATTACATCCACTCCCTTGACAATAATTTCAAAATCTGACCATTAAAACAGGACTCTTTTCACAACTCTTTGATAATGCCACTTAGAACCGAGCACTTCATCTTTGCTTTTGAATTAAAATTGTAAAGGTAATTGTAAATTACAGATCTTTTAGGTGCTTTTATTGATCAGAGTTTTTGTAGAAACTGCAGCAGTTCTGATAGCTTAGCAGTCTAGATTACCTTTCAGCTTTCTTAATTGGGCCACTAGGGTATGGTTAATTTTCAATTTATATTGAGAGTAAGACAAGGTGATGTAATACCTCATCGTTGTACTTGAGTACCACTGACACTAAAACACCATGATGTACATCATCATTCTAAATACACAAGTAGATGGAGATGAGTTCTGGCTTTATTTACTCTGTATTTTAGGAGAAATTCTGCCTCATAATTCCTGTGCGTTCACTAACTTCTACTGAGACACTAGCTAAAACAAGCAGGTATGAATTGGTTGAGTGTAATTGGAAAATTTGTTCAATATACCAGTCTGGAGCAGACAACAGACTAATGAAATTTGCTCATCTATTTGTGTGTTTGCTGACAGGTCAAAGTCATGGTGCGCATTTCTTCCACACTTGCCAGAGATACATCTGAATCCAGCTCTTTCTTAAAAGTTGACCCTCGTAAGAAGCAAATCACGCTCTATGACCCACTGGCCTGCGGAGGTCAGAATGCTTTCCAGAAAAGGGGAAACCAGGTTCCACCCAAGATGTTTGCTTTTGATGCAGTTTTCCCCCAAGATGCATCACAGGTAGGCAATGTATGATCCGAATAGTTATCGAAATAGTGGTGTGCACCAGAGCCAAATTCATTTCTGCTGCAGCAGTAGTACCTTCAGGGCTGCATTTGGTATGCCATCATTATCAATAATGAAATCAGTTTATTAAATTTTAGCTTGATAACTGTGTATTTTCTTTATTCTTTACTGTAAATAATTTGTCCTAAAATTATACATGCAATAAATGTGCTAAATGGTGCCTCGTAGGAAAATATCCTCAATATCAACAAGCATATTATAAAATCTTATTATTTGGTGTATACAGAGATCTGATCAGAGCTGCAGTTCTCTAATACAGTTCTCTATTTGTTAAGGGGTCAAGGGTTATTTTTATGGTGTTCTATTGTATAGTTTACAGTAAGAAGCTGGGGATTTTAATCTACAAATCTTTATTCACGTGTATATATGCAGATTTCTTCTTTTTATTAGACTTCTTTGGTTTGATGAACTATGTTACCCGAATGTCATGAGGACAGGAAAAAAGTAAAATAGCATTGTAAAGTATAATTAGAAAACCACCCTGTAAAGCTATTTCTGTACTAATAAACTAAGCAGAACTGGGACACAGGACCAGCTAAAGTACTGTCATATAACTGTCATTAGGCCAGTCCCTCATCTGATTCTGGTCCCAGCAACTAGCACCTCCCAGACTAATGCCTGGATGCAGTTCAAGGGGCTGGCCTGTGAACAGTCCCTTACTTGTGCCATTTTATTTTATATTGTAGAAATAGTTTAGAAATGGCCATGAACTAGGTGAATTTATGTGATTTATTATCAAATGTGAAGTGCTTCCCATCAAGGCCTGAACTGTGAATTCTGATTTAGTTTCATCCACTATTGATAGGCAGTTGCTGCAGAACCACTGTAAACCATTCAGCCTTCTTGAACCTTAAATCCAAGAATGCCTACGGTAAATTTCAGTGTTGTACTTCTTAAAATACTGTTACAGTCTTCAGAATGGAGTCTACTGCTGCAAAACGCTGAGAAGACTCATAGTAATGTAGTCACCCAGCTAGTACCAAAGAGGCTGTTTGTTCCCCTGATATTCTTTACCAACATGCTAGTGTAATCGAACTCAATCCATAATTTGGTAAATAACAGATCCTGTAAAAATTCCTCAGTATTGGATTGATTTTTAATCAAAACTGTATTTTAAAATCCCCTAATTAGGCAGTTCTAACAGGCCAACCACATCCCCTTACAATAAGTGCATTTTTTTAACTCCACAAAGGATGTTGATGGTTCAGTGAATGAAACTTACTTGACAGAGAACAAAAGTCCTGCTTCATGTGCTTACACAAGTAATGTCATTCCCATCAACAGCACAGGTCACATGAATGAGACAAGCAGGATTAGACTTTTTGATACTTCAGCATGCTAACGTGAGCACAGATGACATTACTACCATTTTCCAGTGAAAATAGTTATTTTCCTTATTATTGTTAATGCTTTTTTTTTTTTTTGTTTTGTTTTGTTTTCTTTTTTTTTTTCTTTTTTCTTTTTTAAATACCTATGACAGGCTGAAGTATGTGCTGGGACTGTGGCTGAGGTGATCCAGTCTGTGGTCAATGGGGCAGATGGCTGCGTGTTCTGCTTTGGTCATGCCAAGCTTGGTTGGTATTGTTAAATTTCCCTACTCAAGCGGCAAAATGAATATTTTAACCCATGATTGCTAGTATATTATATCAGGGAAAAGAAACTTTCACTTGTCTGTGTATATTAATTGTATTTGAAAGTAGTACACTGTGCATGATCTGTACTACACCTTCACCTCTTGCTTACACATCTTTGAATATTGTATAAATATTGGACAATTGTTAATGAATGATCCAACAGTAATTTACAGTTTTACAAATGTGCTTGGTATTGGAGATGGTGTGCCAAAATACCACTTTTATCAAGCTATGTAAAGGCTGTTAGTATTCACTTAAATACTTGATGTTTGTGATGACACTATTCAAGTGTTGTGACTGGACACTCAAATAGTTTGATTTATATTCTATTCCCTAATTAAACAGTTCACTCATTACTAACCTGTTCCTGCAGTGTCTCCAACAAGTCTTATTCTAATGGTTGACTGAACGTTACCAGTGGATCAAAACTAGCACTTTGCAAACAATTCAATTGAATTTCAGGTATTCATGGAAGGAAAATAAAAAGGAGAATTGTCATCATTAACACTCTATTCTTTTGAAATAATTGGATTTCAAGAGTAATCATATGTTTTGCTCATGCCTACCTAGTTGTATTTTGAAAGTACTGTCTCTTGAATGAAGAGGGTTTTATTGTCTGCATGCAATGATCTCCATTCTTTACTGTCTCAAAGAAACAGAGTCATATACATATACATTAAAAGGATAATTCAGTTTTTCAGGTGGTAAAGAAGATCAAGCTGTATCAGGTCACAATTATGCCAAATTATAGGCAAAAAAAACTGGAGACTACTGAATGTTGCAATGCCACCAGCTCTGGTACAATGAATGTAGGAGGTTACTACACCACAAGGCCCCTCTGAACAAGGCAGGAGCAAGAGTAGGATGAGCTCTTAGGTATTTAACCCCCTTTGACTTGCCAAACACAAGATAACAAGTGAGATGGAAAAGGAAACCACCAGATAACAGTTTCGCAAGTTCTTTAGAGAGGTGTTCTAGCTAGGGCTTTGCTGGAGTACGAGTTGAGTCTCTGCAGTTGCATTGTTAACTGCACCACCACCATTCCACAAACTATTGATAGACCAGACCTTGACACAGACACGTGCATTCCACATAGATTCAACGTAAGAAAGGAAACAAGGTGAAGAAGCCAGGAGTACTTGCCTGAAAGGATGTAGACCTTTATCATTTGGCTTATAAATTTAGGAGCTTTAGAAAACTTATCTAAAAGCATTATATGTAGTGACACCTAAAGCAGTATAAGATCATACTCTATGTCTGTTCTTAAATAGCAAACTTTTACAACAAAGACAAGCCAAAGCTATAGCTGCAGAGTCAAATAATACCAAATGAGGGGGTGGTTTTGACCCAGATGAAATAGTTTTTATTGTGGACCCACTTCTGCACCAAATGATCACATATACCTGTTGTGCTGGGTTTTTTTCCTTTTCTGTATAAAGTTACATCTGTATGACTCTGGGACTAAGTTTATGTCAATCCCACCCCCAGCATATGAAATGTAATATAGTGCTTTGAAGTATATTACTTACAGTAATCTTACAGTATCTAAAGTAGGGATTTTTAGAGACCATGGCACTCCTGCTCTACTCAATTCTCTCCACAATTCACCCACACCTATCAGAGGCTGCAGTGTTGCAGAGTAGGGTCCTGCAGCACCTTGCCTGGAGAATGGGACACGTCAGGGGAATGCATGAGGTAATGATTTTTGAAAGCAACTCAAGATTTCATCTGCATTCTCCATGTACTAATTTGTCTGCCTGCCTATCTTTTCCCTTTGCTGGCTGTGCTTGTTGTAGTGAAGTTGTTTTCAGGAGGTTGCGCAGGATAATCTCTCTTGGCAGAAGGCTGTGAAGGTTCTGGGAATAATGTTTTATTTTCTGCATCCCCCTATTCCTGACAGGGAAGTCATACACCATGATTGGGAAGGATGATTCCATGCAAAACCTTGGCATAATTCCTTGTGCCATCTCATGGCTCTTCAAGTTGATTAATGAACGGAAAGAGAAGACAGGAGCCCGCTTCTCAGTCCGAATTTCTGCAGTGGAAGTGTGGGGGAAAGAAGAAAATCTGAGGGACCTGTTGTCAGAAGTGGCTACAGGCAGCCTGCAAGATGGTCAGTCCCCAGGTGTCTACCTTTGTGAAGACCCCATTTGTGGCATGCAGGTGAATCCAAAGTTCATTTTACATTGAAACAAGCAACATGACTTTTTTTTTTCTTTAGCTATTGAAGTGGTTCAAATTCAAGAACTACCCAGAGCATTAAGTTTATAGACTTGAAAGTGTTTACTTTAAAACATGCAAGAACTTTATGACCTGCAGCTGCAGGGCCATCTGCTTTCCTGGCCTAAATATTTGTACCTCTGGTATAACTGATATTGAGCAGGGGCTTGTGTTTGCAGTAAAATTTGAAAACATTCAGTGCAAACAAAAATTCACCTCATTCTTTAAAAAAAAAAAGTGTGATCTCTCTTTTGTAAAACAACAAGCTAAAATATTTACAGTACTGCACAAATAGCTGTAGGCCATTAATATGGCTGTTTATTTCTTTATAAATTATATTATTTATAGCATTTGCATTAGCAATGTTGCAGGAAACATTAATCACTACTTATTAACTGCTGCCAAGAAGTAAATTCCTGAGCTGGGCAAGTCAAGAATAACTTAAACTCTTCTCAGGTTCAGAGGTTTAGCAGGAATGAGTAACTGGCTCATGTATTTCTGGATAACCATGAGAAATTCTCAGCAGCCCTATCTTTTCACCCCACTTGCTTTGAGGGAAAAAAAGGTCTATTCTTTCATTTTGCTGTCTGTGAGGGTGTAAATATGCTTTCTGTATGAGTAGATGAAGAGGGAGCAAACAAGTATGATAGAGCTTGAATATGTTCTTTCAGCCTGAAAGGCAAAGACTGATTCCATCGAGAACCTGCAGAGCCATCCCCTATCTAAGGATGGGGAGGGGAGGGAGGAGAGAACAGACCCACGGGGTCATCTACACTATATCCAGCTCCAAGCATCTAGAGATCATTATTCAATCTACACAAGTCACGAACTGTGAGATTTTAAAAAACAAGTAAAAAAATTTGTGTCTTATCTCTCTGTGGTTTAAGCTTTTTAGGCATACTTAGGTCTTATTTTTCATTGTTTTCCATTCTACCTAAGGACTACAAAGTTGCATCTTGATTTTGAATAACAGTTAGGATTCTCTTTTTCTCTTAACTCCTGACTTTAGTGTTTTATAAAATACTTACACTATCTCAAGAGATCTCACTCTCTGGTATCCACTAATGGGTGCAGTCTAGAGAATATGAGATGAGAGACTTGAGTCTTCGCAGTTCCCATTGGGGTGGTAGATGGGTCAGTTAAGATCTGAATTAGCATATGTACATTACTTGTGTTACATAACTGTGTGACATCTACCATCTCCTTAGAGCTTAATTCTTTACCAAGGTATTTAGCACAATAGCAATAACAATAAATATCCCATTATTGTGGCTTATTTTCATATAGATACAGACAGAACAGCTATATACAAAATGAATTATTTTAGATCAGTGAAGAAGAAGTATTTCCATGAGACATCTATGTATCTCTGCAGTGTAAAATATTGAGTTAAATTGCAAGGGAAAGAAGCCTTTTTATGTGTTCTTAAAAGACATAGCGACACTCTGGAGTCATACGTCCTACACCTGAATTCTCAAAATCCTCGAATGAAGGGAGGTTATTATATTATAGCCATACAGATATGCAGAATCAGCAGTGTACATAGCAAATGAATGATCACTATATGTCATACTGTCTGTCACTGGACCTTTCCAAGTATGCACATTGTTGCTTACATTAGTGAGATCAGCCCACAGACTGACCTGCCTTCTGCTTGCCTTGTTAACTCCTTCCTGCCCCCCTCCCTCTTTCTTGAGAGTGCTTAGCCTTCAGCTGTGTCACCCCATCCCACACACAGCCTCAGCTTTATCCCTCCTCGGGCTGATTAATGGTCACAAAGAGAAGACAGAAGTACTGTCTTTAGGAGAATTTTACTTCTAGCTATATTATATAGCAGGGGAACAAACCCCAAGAAAGGGAGTTCCTTGCTGTTTTTACACCAGACAAAACAAGCTCATCCTATGGGCTGTGGGCCAGTTCTGCGTACTGCCAAAACTAATGCTATCAGATTGCGCAGTCACGTGTCCCTTCACAGACAAACTAATCTTAGGTGACATGAAACATGCATGCATTCCTAATGTTATGGGAGGGTTAATAATATCTGCCCTCCTAAGCTGTCTGTCACTTTGGGGAGTTAAGAGCAGGCTGGTGACCGGGATTGAGGTCCAGCAAATGTGAATATATGTACATTACCTTCCTTGTTCCATTTAATGGATTGCCCTGGCTTATTAGCAAGTGCATAAGCTTTTGGTAAGAAGGGGTAAGGAAAGGGCTTCTCTTCTGTGCTGCTCCCCATATGCCACAAGACTAAGCACAATTTTCAGTCCTATTATTTCCCAGATTTATCTGGGACCATATATCTGTGGACTGCTCTCTTCTAACACATTCTGAAGGGTAATGTAGCCCTACCACTGCCACTCTCCACCAGCTATTGAGTTTTGGATTGACACGTCTTCCACAATTTTTTTTCCTACTTCTAGCCATCAGGGCTCCTGGAAGGCATGTTGTTGCCACTGCCAATGTCAGTAGAGTCTCATTGCTTTGGCACTTCCTCCTTTTTGGTCTCAGCAGAAAGCAGCATATCCACAGTATGTGTTGACTGGTGTAAGTTGTCTGGTGGTGTTGACTTGTGTGGGAGTTTCTAAATGATTTCTCCCTTGTGTTAACTGCAGCTTCAGAATCAGAGTGAGCTCCGTGCCCCTACGGCAGAGAAGGCTGCCTTCTTCCTGGATGCTGCCATTGCCTCACGCCGGAGCAGCCAGCGGGACTGTGATGAGGAGGATCACCGCAACTCCCACATGCTCTTCACTCTGCACATCTACCAGTATCGCATGGAGAAGAGCGGCAAAGGCGGAAGTGAGCTGTCCTCTTGCTACTTTCTCTCTCCTCCAGGCCTCTCTGGAAACTGGCTTTACATGGGCCTTTAAGCAATGTTCTTTAGTGGTGAAAATCAGCAGAGTTTTTCATTTAGCATTGGGTGGGGCCATTCATACCAGCAGACCATTCATGTGCCAGGTGAAGACCCACCAAAGGCCATTGAAGGCCACTGGGAATTATTGCCATCACTTGTCAGTTTAATTGCTGTTGTGGAGATACTGACAATTCTCAGCACTGTGTGGGCCTCTCCATCTGAAAAAAAGAAGGTGCTTCTCAAATTGTCTTTTATTATTATCTTTACAGATAGTGTTGAGGTAATGGATTAAAATATTGTGGTGATGAGAATTCCTTGCCACCTTTATGTTAGCTGTTCCTCTTTAGCACCTGAATAGGGCAGTGTGTGTGGAAGTTCATGCTGACAATCCAGAAACTGGGAAGCTGATGTTGGCAATCCATAAACTATAACTTTTCTTGGAAGTACATGTTATTTTAGTTACTGGCCAAACTATGTGTGCACAGAGGACTCTTGTTCTTTGTAAAGGCTCCAGACTTTTCAGGTAGACTTGCTTCCTCTCTTTGTTATAGATGCTTTTACTGGCTTGTGTCTTTACTTCCATCTCCCACTTGTCCATTAGGAAAAGATACTTCCGTGTCTACTTATATATTGCTATAATTTTCGAGGCTTTCATTTGGCTCACACCATTTATATTTTTTTATTATACTTGTCTTCTGTTTCAAGACTCCCAAATTGTTTATGACTACAGAGAGTGGGTTTTTTTAGTGAGTTCCAATGAGAAAAGATTTGTATAGTATGAGACACCCCTGCTGAAAAAGAAAACTTTCGTGTTAAAATTCTTTTTTCAAATAATGTTTTTTTACAGGAAAAAAAGTTTGTTCAAAAGACACCAGAGACATCTGCTTCTTTAAATTTGTGGGCTTAAGCAATTCTGCAGAAACAGCATATGTGTCAGCTCCTGGCTCTGCATAGGTTATCTGTAATAAGGAATAGATTGCAAGCTATGATGTGTAGTGGGTGATCACCACTACAGTATTAGTATCTAATGTTTGAATGAAGAAAATTTACATTGACTGTACTTATAAGAGAGAAAACCAGAAAGTTGCTCTAAACGGAAATAGAGCTTGCATGTGTTTAAGTGATAACCCCTGTGGAACTGGCAGGCAGAAATCTCAGTTAACTAAAGGTATATTAATTAACCACCCTGCAGTGGAAAGGAAGACTGTGAATACTCAAACAGATTGGTTTATAGAAATAAAATGGCTGATTTTGAGGGAATAATTATTGCAATTATTTAATACTTAATGCTTTTTACTGCATGCAAGTACATGTGCATACAGTCCTTTGCTACTATTTTCAAATGCCATTAGTAAAAGGGAAAATACTATTTTCCTGTGGCTATAATTTCAAAAAAAGAAGATATGATCCTGTTGGATTAGAATATTGTATGCTTTGCCCACTGCCTCTAGTTATATCTTTGTCTAGTGGCCATACCACCTCCTGTCTTCAAGTTCCCATATCTGAGTGGCCTTACAAGCCAGGCAGGGTCAGATCTGGCTGATAATTGAATGAGGAGGGAATTCCAGCTCCTCAGAAAGGGCGCCTAGTGATTATCACTGTCTCCTGCTGTAATGAAGGACTTCTCAGAAAAAAACCATGAAGATAGTAGAGATATATAGATTCCAGTAACAGGATTAAAAAGGGATAGGAAGAAAAAAAAGAAAAAAAACCCCAAAATCCAAAAACCCTCAGCTTCTGAAGGATAAGAGATTAAAGGGCTGACTAACATGTGATTTTGGTAAAAAATTACTGTTAGAATAAGGCATTGGTACTGTACTTACCTCCTTGTTAGATTCATTACTAGGGATGTCGTGAAGCAGGCCTAGCACCATTGAAATAAATGACATTGTGGCAGAACTGGCACAGTCATTTTTCAGCTGTCAGCTCTGCAAAGTCTCTATGGCCATAGACAAAACCAAGTGTTACAATGTTTCACTTCTTTTCTCTATAGTTGTCAGGCACATTAGTGGAGAACTTGCCTGGAAAATAACTTCATTTTCAAGCAAGTGGATCTACAATCTTAAAAATGTTACTTCAGCATGTAAATTAAATGATCTTGTAATTTATCTTATTCTGCATTTCCTCAACCTGTGTAATAGGAATATATGTGGAAACAATATGACTGAGCTTGTGAAAGTTAGTGATTTGGTTCATTTTCTTTTGTTTCCCTGATATCTGGTAATCTTAGCAACAGAAATACTCATTTTGTATGATTCAGTAATGTCACCTGCAGTCATTTTCAGTAGCAACAAAATGCGTTTCTTTGTTTTCCTAACGAAATGATTGGGAGATATGCAAAAAAGATAATTTCAGTCTTATGAGGGTAACAATCTTAGAGGACTCAAGGACTCTTAAGATTTTTAAGGACTCTTAAAGGGGAGACAAAAGTCCTCCATGAGAAGTTTAGAGGTGCAGATGCCTGACTGGTTCCCCAAGGAAGCCTAACTTTGTGTGGCAAATGCAGGAGCCTGTAGTGTGTGTGGATACTACTTCCTTGTGAGAGAATACATAGAAGTCCAGTGTGTGAAGAAGGTGTTGCCAAACACCTGATGTAGCTGAAGAACTGACAGGACTTAAAAGCAGCAGAAGTCATTGTACTTTAACATTTATTGACAGAAATACTGGATACACTTTTGGAATGTTATTCTCAAATACCACAGCATAAATCACTTTCACAGAAAGGGTATTCTGTGTTCTTTTGTCTTCTCTCTTCTTTCTTTCTTTTTTTCCCTCTGCTTACTTTATTTTCATATTTTCTCTTTTTCTCTTATTTCATTTTTTCTTTTATAATAAAAATCTACTTGTAGTTTTATTGTTAATAATTTTTAACTGGCCATCAACTATAACTGAAACCGAATTATAAAATTATACATAACACATTTTAGAGAAACTCTTCCTTTTTTTTAATAGAAAGTTTTGTGTCATGCAAGACACCAGGTAAATAGGACTAAGCAATGAGCCCTGTGTCTTGCAGTGCTAGCAAAATGAAATCTCTTTTTTCAGTGTAGGTTAATATGTTTTACGTTATAGTTAATAGTTATATATAGCCTTAGAAGCTGTATGTTTTATATATTTATATACATTTTCATAGTACACTTTCTGAATCTGAAAAATTATATGATTGTGAATCACCTTTTTGTCAATATGTAGAAGTTTTACAAATGTCTTCACCGCTTTTTTATGTAATCCTTCTACCTCTTACAGCACCAATTTGTCTGCCATGCAGCTACTGAATGCAGGGCCATTGAAAAAGGATGTTTGTGATTGATAAAGCATTTATAAAGCAATTAAACACATCCATAAAATCCTTTCCTAAGGTTCCCATCATGTAGTTGCTCCCATTGCCATCTTTGCTTGTGAAAGATGTCCCTGCTCACTGCTAATACTTCTTTTTACCAAATGTGTAACTTGAGATGCTGTGTCAAAATGCCTGTGACTTTGTTTGCATAAACTCAGATGTAAAGTATTTTCACTGCTGTTTAAGGTAGGTTTGTGCCCTTGAATACTGCTCTTACCTTTTGAGTTAAGATCCTAGAAATATAACTTCCTTTTCCTACATATTGTTTCTAAACTAACTCCTGAGAATAGGGAAGAGTGCTCAAAGATGGCTTGCAAAAAACTCAGCTAGAAAATTGTCTTGCGAGAGTAGAGAGCTCGAAGCACTTCTGTAAAGTCTGCTTAGTCCCCATTCTGGATTCATAAGGAACCACAGGTTTTTAAGAGAGCAAATGTCTATTAATCTTGATGTTTCAATGATAGCATCTTCTTACTCTAAAGGTAGTGTGTTGATACAGAATAAACAAAAAAACCCCCAAAAAGATCTAGTGCCAGTCTTACAGAAACTGTTCTCAGAACAGAGGATCTACTTCACAATCACTCCAGCATGGCAAACTTTTTCTTAGCTGAAAGGATAACATAAAAGTATGTAGACTTATAGCAAAGTTGAACATCCCACAGATACCACAGGTTCTTCTTAAGATACAGGATTCAGGATGGGAAAAATAAGAGAAGGATCCTTGCTCACTAAGCAGCAGTTCCCAGCCTGCAGTATTCCAGACAGAGGAACAGTAGTGACAGAGACAGAAACAGAGCCAACTCAGGTACAGACTAATAAAGCTATATTTAAAAAAATACAGTCACGTTGGTGACTCTCACAGTGTTAAACTTGGAGGAGAGGGTGAGTACTGAAAGACTTGGCATTTTTTACACAAGTCTGGAGTAGACAGCAATGTACAGCAATAAAGACTGACAGTGAGTTAACAGGACTCCTCCAGTTTGTGTCTGCTAACATGACTTAGGGAAGGTTTCTGTGTTGTCTTGGTGAGTTTTCTGCCTGCATGGGAAGCTGCTCTTGGAGACATACACTAACTCTTTGCTTTCTTTGTTTATGGCAGTGTCTGGAGGTCGCAGCCGTTTGCACCTTATCGACCTGGGCAGCTGCGTGAAAGTACTCAGCAAAAACCGTGAGGGAAGCTCTGGCCTCTGTCTCTCATTGCCAGCGCTGGGCAATGTCATCCTTGCCCTTGTCAATGGAAGCAAACACATCCCATACAAGTAAGTGGTATTCTGGGTTGCACCTAATTGGAGGATGCTTGAAAGCAATTTGCCTGTCTGGGCCTGAGGCAGATTTGGGTAAGGAGGAAAACAGCCTGCTGGGGTCAATGCAGCTCTCTTGAGCTACAGCAAAACCTGCCTGAGCTTCAGTGACACCTGATCTAACCTGACATCTGTATTTAACAAACAGGTTTCATAAGAAGAAGCCTGCTGAAATAAGACTCAGGTGTCTGAAAGATCCTAAGGCTTGAAGTTCAGCACATTAGGGTTTTGTTTTCTGGGACTGTTCAAAGATTTTTTTCAATGTTTCAAAGCATGTGAGAGCATTTAATGTTTGTTCCAAGGAGAGAAGCATTGCTGCCGTGATGCAGAACTATAGAGAAAATTATTTTGCTGTCCATTGTGTGGAATTTACATTCCTGAAAATATATGTCACAATGAGTATGCATGTTGGTCATGAGATTCCTTCTGTGACCCAAGGTTACTTTGCATTTTTTTTATATGGTTTGAATCTCAGTGTCAGCCTTTCACCTGCAAAAAAGAAGTAGGCCCTATTTGTCACACTAGACAAGTGGCCTTTGCTACTGCAGGCAACTTCTGGGGAATGAGAAGAATTGCTCGCCTCGTAGGTATGCTTTGTACTCATTTCTCTTCATCGTTGCTTCAGCCCATTTGTCATGTGTGCAGGTCTGAGAGGAAGCTTGGATTCATTACCCAAGCCAGGTACTCACACGGCTTTCCTATTGAGAATTTCTGATTTTGTGGACGGTATTGCTTTTCTCTAGCCTAGAGCTCAAGGAATAGCAACCAGCATCGTGGGAATGGCTTACAGTAGCAACTTGTAATCAAACTGCCAATGAATGTCACCATTCATGAAGGACATGTATATGATATTGGGAGTTAGGAATGACAGGATGACATGGAAAACGAAACAAGTAATTCACAGAGCAATATTTCAGTCCACAGATTTTACCCTTTTTATAATTTTAAAGGCTACAAACGTGGTTATTTTCTCATGTTCATTTAAGATTGCTTCTCTGGTTTTGTCTTCATTTTGGAAAATAAAAATGCATTGAGGTTGGTTATAATTTTATTTCTCTTTTAACATTTATTTTCAAAAATTATTTAGAAGTCTGGACTTCAAACGTGCTTTCTGGAAATATTCCCATTCCTAGAGCTCAGTAAGACTGAAATTCAGTTGAGGGCCAATGAAATTTCTTTGTATAAACATTCATTAAATGTTTTGTGAATCATGCACCTAGTCATAGTGTAAAAATAGCTTGAATTTTGCACTTCACAAAGTGTAACTCAAACTATACTTATCAAAAATCTGTTTTCCTTCCTGTTGAACTTTATGGATCGAAGGGAAGGTCAACTATGGGAATAGAAAAAAAGATGTTAATGATGCTCCCTAGGCTAGAACTAAACATACAAGGAGTAGTTACCAAATACAACAATTGTCTTTCTGGGGATGATTGACTAGGAGAAAAACATTACCAAACATTTCTTCTACTTGCTACATGTCCAATCTCTCACACAGTCAGAGGTGCCAGCACAGTTTCTCATCCATGTCTGTACTGCTGAAGCTCTCTTCATGCCACAATCTCCTCTTGAATTCACTCCTTTAAAAACAGGTATTATAGAGTATAGAGCAGTGGTCAGTCATCTGTAAATCGGAGGCAATGTATTGTTTCTATGGAGGACTTTTAAAATGTAATCTGAAAAAAAAAATACTGGCCTATTTGGATAAAATTTTGTTTTCTTGTTGAGTAGAATCCAGAAAGCACTTTTTCCCATATGCTATCTATTCATGAGCCATGGAAATAGAAGTTTTGGTGGCTGGGTGAGCATAAACACTTTTTGCTCAGTAATCTGGCGGAACAGGTGTGTGCTGCTCCTTGGTGGCAATGAGAGGAAGGGGGATGCGGGTGTGTGTGCTGCATTTTAGAAGAGTAGAAGAGTCTGAGTATCCCATAGACAGACATGACGTGTTCAGTGGCATCTCTTGTTTAGAGCAATGACTAACCTATCTAGCTGAGATAATTTCTCTTTCTCTAGGGGTGTTTGCTTTCATTGTTAAGGATAAAATAATAAAATTTTTGTTCACTGCCTTTGTTGAGTGGGACCAAATGAAAACAATGGAAGTGTTTTCTTACATGACAGCTCTGCACAATGTGTGTGGTCTCAGCAAATTTCCATAGACCAGTAGACAAAATGCATCTTTTCTTTATCTGAGCTAATTAACAGCCATTAAGTGTTTTATGGCAGCCTGTCAGTAGGCACTGCATTGCTTCCTGAGAGCCCAGAAACTCACAATTCATAGATTTTCTCTTACTGCAGAAATTTGGTTCTCTAAACTCTAAGAGGCTGCAGGCTCTTAAACTCCCTTCAGTGCTGTATCCAGCTCTATCTCCGCAGGTAGTACTTGTAGTTGTAGGGAAAAGCTTGTTTAGATTCATATCTATTATAAGCAGATGCTACTGCATTGCCTTCAGTGGTCTGTGTGTTTGTGCCAGGGATGAATTTGCCTCTCTGCCTGCAGTCTCTATGCATGCTGTTGTTCAGCACGTTGCTTTTCTTTTATTGTTACCCATAAAGCTAAGCCTTGGAAGCCATTAAGTTGGAATCTTTCTCTCTTGGGAACACCCCTGCACCACCACCCCATTTTTGGGAATAGTAACATATACTGACACTAGCTTTAGCAGGAACTTGTCTACTGAAGTTGTAAGAAAGTAATACAGAAATTCTCAGACATCAAACGATATGGTTTGATGTGGTTTGGGATCTTGTCCTGCATTCATGTTAAATTCCACATGGGTCTGAAGAATGTGCAAGAATCCCTATAATGGGCAAATACTTGCAGCTAAGGAACAAGGACCAGACCATGATTTCTGGGAGTTTGTATCTTCCATATATGTACTTATAATCTCTTTCTAATGTCTCAGTGGGTTATCTCTTTGCCAGTATTATGTCCAGTCCTATTTTGAACCTTAGTAAGCACATAATTCTGTCATGGTATGAACCAATACGTTCTTCCAGGTCAGCATGTTATTTAAAAATAGAATTTTTAATTTGACTTAAATACATTGCCATTTTATGTCACCAGTTTCTTTTGCTCTTCAGAAGACTGGGCAAGAATTATTTTCCCCATAGGAATGTCAAATATCTTCATAAAAATTGGAAAGGGGTAATTGCAAGCCCAAGGAGGAGCAAGGGAGTAAACTCCTGCCCTGACCAAGTATGATAGGGTTTAGATCTGCTACAGAAGGGTTTTGCTGAGCTACAGTATTTGTTAGTGCCATTTTATGTTTTTAAGAGAATTTGAGTTTTGCATTAGCACTGCATTATCTGCCTCTGATTTCCAAGATGAATGTGTTCTAAACCCTCAAATGAACATCCATTTGCACAAACTCCAGATACTGTTTTCTATAGCTCACAATTCAAAAATTACTCGAGTTGCTAGGCAACATGGGTGGTGATAATTCATGGTAATGCTGTTTTGAAAATAGTCATTTTTATACATTTTAATGACTGTGAGAATGTAAGAAAACTCTATGGGAAAGCGAAAGGCTGTATGAATTTCTCTTTCAGAAATTGTTGCTTGTTTTATTTAATAGGCTTCTCTCTTACCGTGCTCTCCCAATGTGCTAGTGTTTCCAGAGGCATCCTATGTTTTGAACTACGTGCTTATCCAAGGAGGAAGTCTTATCTGTAACATAAATGGGTGTGAGTTAAAAGCATGAATTTTATACTTGGCACTTCTGCCTCTCTGTCATACGGTTGCAGTTCCTCCCAGATCTTACATACTGGTACTGTTTTTTTCAATCCTATCTGCATAAAATAAAATGATATTAAGTGAGTAATGCAAGGTTGCACAGGAGGCTTCATGGCAGAGCCACCATATTTTAAGATCTAATATGGTGCTTAAACCATAGGCTAATCCATTTTTTCTTTCTGCATGACCTTTGGAAAATAATTTAGTTATGTATTTACTTATTTATTCCCATTTATAAAACTGAATTAGAAAACATTCAAGTAGGACTTTTTAAAGGGCATTCAGAGTTGGCAAAAAGCATTATGTAATTTCGAACTGTTGCTAGGACTGTGTTACCTTATTTTCCCCTCTTTTTTAGAGTTAATGACTCACATAAATGGCCCTAATGGGATACAAATTCTGGTGTTTTTTTGGTCAAGGGTAGAATATTATTGCTTTTAAGTAAATAGAAAAGGAAAAATGTTGGATTATAGCATTGTGGTATACTAGCCTAAAGAATGAGCTGTATATCAGATATTTTCTTTAAATTGTTAGTTAATTATTGGAATAAAAATGAAAATGAGAATTGGAAGGATCCAGTAATTCAGATTCTTAGTTAAATGGGTGTATCCGCAGTTGTTTCATCTTTGTAAAAAGCTGTGTGTGAAAATTGGGATCCTAGGCATCTTTTGATTATGTGTCTTGCCTTTTCATTTGTAGCATGAGTTATATTATTTTTCTCAAAAGAAATATTAGTGGAAACTTTTCAGGAAGAGATAAGAAAAGCTAAAACCCAGTTGACAATTCAGTTCCTGTACAATAACTAGTACTAGTACTGGAGATTTTATCCTTATTTACGAGCTTGTATTAAGTCCTAGTTTTGTGGAATTCACACAACAATGTCTGCTTACTAGGCCTAAGAATTTAATGGCACACTTGAACTATATGGCCAGTGAGCAATCTATTTAATAGTTACTTCAGCACATAAACCTAAAATAATATTTGTCGTTTTTCACTGAGAAGTTTAAAACATGCTTATTTTCCACTGTTACACCTATGTCTTTTGCTCCTCTTCAATGAGAACGTGATACCAAGACCACAGAAAGTCTAAGAAAAAGATCTGGTGTGCCCTTTGGAATCTCCAATATTTCTGTGTTAATTTAGTATTGAATATATTAGAAGTAGATGAAGAACTGTTTTCCTGTTTTACTTGTGGGAACGTGAGAGCAAAAGAAGGGGGGAAAAAAAGAATAAAAGTGAGGACATGAGAGACAGCTGAAACAGAATCACAGGGCTGGGAAATAGCCTGAAATTAATGGAAGAGCTCTGAAAGACACTGAAGTTTTGTGCAAAGGAGACAACAATCCACAGAGAAGAACTGAGAAGTAAACAAGGAAGAAGAAATGAGCCTATTTAAAAAAGAGGAATAAGCCTGAGAAACATCCCTGAATGATCCGGTTGTAGGAGAGCGGTCAATAGATATTTTGTTGAATGTGAAACAGTTCCTAATTAGCTATCAAAACCACGAGCTGCTCAAGGACAAAAAAAAATTCCGTGAAGTTGGCAGCCAGGTCATATGAACAAGAGCCTTGGCTAACAGACACCGAAGCCACTGGAGCAATGCCATCTTACACCAGCTGAGGCCCTGGCCTTAGGTCCATGCTCTTTGACACTGGGCGGAGGGTTTTGGCGATATGTAAGTGCAATGCAGTTGCCTGCAAGAGCACTGAAACACTGTCAGCATGGACATAGTGAGCACTTGGAGCATCTGGCAGTAACTTCCACCTTTGGGCTTTTTCTGTATTCCGACAGTTTTACTAGGTTGAATTTCTGACAATTTCCTCCTTTATTTCAGGGAACTATGTAAAATAGATGGAATAAGGGATGCACAGTCCGTAAATGTAGGAAAACTTCTTGTGTTTTATTAGGGTAATTTAATCTGCAACTCAGGAGCACGACAATAACAGATTTATATGCCTCAGCAATCACTGTTGTAGAGTTCATCAACAATGCACTTTATTGTAGAATAGTTTTTAGAGCTGATAGTGCAGATTTGAGCTTTATCTGCACACATCTTACAGTATTATGTTTCATCATCAAGTTAATGAGAGACAGTATAAAAAATCCTCAAGGAAAGCTTCAGTGGAGCTGCCATTCCCCAGCTTTGTTTTTTCAAATGAGTCCTGCTAGCCTGGCAGGACTATATAATGTGATAATAATTGGAGCAGAGGTGTTTGTGTGTATGTGTAGTGGGTGTGAGCATGTTGCATGCACTGAGCCTGAACACCTGGTACACCAGGTTTACAGCAGACCTCAGCTGACAGACTCCATTCTGCACAAGTATTCAAGTGAGAAGAATCGGGCCTCACAAACTAGCTCTTTTAATGCTCTTTGAACATCTCAACAAATTACTACTTTACAGATACTGTAACAAGCAAATAATGATGGACTGCAAAATGAAATGAGAAGGGAAGTGCTTGTGGTTTATAGTCAGACTTAATAGCAATTACTAATTGCATTTAAATAGCCATTCCTATGAGCAGCAGATAACTGCATCATGGAAGGACACTACTTTGGTCCCGGGCCAGCACAGACGTGACTGGTAATGAACAAGCAATCCAAGAGCGTGCAGTTATTCCTGAAATATAGCTTGAATGGAACCCAAATAGGTCATTGTGGTGCTTTCATTTTTCACAAATTAAGCTGCACTTAATTCATTAAAATGTCATTTTGAACCTACAGTCAGGGTATCCAGCAGTTTATTCTCACCTGTTCTACCACTGGTTCAGGCTCAATTGAACATTAATACATTTTCTCTTGTGGAAATGTGGTGATAATTCATTTCATGTATAATTGAACAATTTTTAAATAGTCATATCCTTGGAATAACTAGTTCTTGTACAAGGCAGCAAATTATCAAAAAGCATGTAATAATTTTTATTAGACTCACTTCACATTTTTGGTTATCTCCAGTTTCATGAACAGTTGCATATGGATATGATGTGTGAAATTAACTTTCATTTTCCTACTGATCCTTCTTTCCTTGCACAAAACAAGTGTGACTCAGGGCAAAAGATATCCCACTGCAACTGAAATAGCTTTTCTTTGTATAGTGCAAGTATGTAGCCCCTTGTTTGGAGTTGGGCATCTCATCACTAAGAAAAGGTTGCAGACTGCAGAGAATTTAAAAGAGAAGCAAGAGGAATTATGAATGGTCTGAGATGAGAGAGTTACTCACCTGGAAGAACACTGCAATGGAAAAAAAGCTTCATAGCTTGCAGGAAAAAGGAGACCTCTGAGAGGGGAGATGACAACTACTCTGTAGTACTTCAAGGATGTGAATACACACAGGAGGAAGGAATTGTTTCTGATGAGAAAAGTGGCAGAATGATTTCTTATCCTTAAGTAATGAGGTGGAGGAATATAAAATTTAAAGCATGCCAATAGGGATTCCTGTAAGTCAGTGGAATAACTACTGAAGAGCTGAAGTGAGCACTTCCTTGGTAGAATGATTTAAAAGCAAAATAAATGTATAACTAACAAATATTAATGAGCAATTATATAATAAACTATTTTAAATGAGTTAGGGACTAGGCTTATGCAATTTCAGTTCAGAGTTCTGGATCCAAATCTTTGTCAATTTTCAATAGCTGTACTTCCATTTTGATTATTTGTCTACATCCTTGATTGTAAAGTGTTTGCACATGGCTGGCAGATACACAAATAAACAATAAAATGTGTTCTAGAGTGTCTGCTAGAATCAACTCTGCTTTTAGGAGCCTGAAAACCAGCAGTTGTATGGATTATTACACTTGTATGACATCAAAGAAATCCAGAAAGTCTCAGAAATATCTTTCTCAAGATGCCGCTAGGTTGTCCAGTCCATTCCTGTGACAGATGATTTAACTCTGTTGACCACTTTTTTTTCCGTCATAATTTAGTTACACATTTTTTTGAGGTCTCTTTCTCTTTGAATTGCAAAACCAAGTTCTGCCAGTGCTTGATCCAAAACTCAATGTAAATCAATGGAAATCTTTTTATTGGGATTTGGCTTAAACCCACAGATTAGAAAACATGCTTATATCTAATTAGATGAGATAATCCTCAAATCCTTGCTAAGGGATATTTCATGTTCAGTGTTTGATGATTAACAGCTTATTTGTTGAAAGAGGCAGTATGTGGTTATGTATTACCTAATGCTGAGTTTGTTTGGGATTGCAAGGGATGTAATTGATGGAATTGGTGAATGGGAAGACTGCAAAAGTACAAGCATCTGTTGTTTGGTTGCAGATGGGTTTGTGACCATGAATTTGGAGCTCAAAAAGTTTATACAGAAACTTGCCACTGAAATGGGGATTTGTGACTACTGAAATGGCACAAGCAGGACTATTGGATTTTCCTCTTCAGTGTATATAAATAGTATTTGTGACCTTAACTTAAAAATAAACAAAACCTTTGTTTACATTTTCTGGGCAAATAGTTGAACAGTTTTTCTTCAAACTCTTTCTTTTCTTGGGACAGGCCCCAGAAGCTTTTAAGAGAATTCTATGGTTGCAAGTGGAGTATATTTTAGCCAGTTTGCTTCAAGAGTATTTGAATAGCATTACAACTGCAAGATATTTTTTCCATACAAACTTTTATTGAAGTTCTTATTTTCATATCATGTTTGAGAGTAAAGCAATGAAGATAATCCTCTTATGCTCTTCAGATACCAGATTCTGCTGGATGATCAAAGTTTTCTGGCTGGTGGTTGCCTCCAGGTCTATACACAATGAACTGATGTGAAGGGGATTTTTTAAAATATGCATTGACTTTTTAGAGTTAAGCAGGCTAGTTAGAACTATCTTCTGAAATATGAAAATTACTTCTCTCTCCTGCTGCAGGATGAACTTGTTAGATTATTTTAATTTTTAAAATGTTGTTTGTTTATAATTGCCATCCAGGTGACATGCTTTCTAGCAATATCTGACAAGACTCAGTAAAATTAATGTCAGACAACAGGTTTAACTGTTTTAGCTGTATTTTCTTTCAGCTATGTTTTGTCTTATCATCCCATTAGAAAAACTGTTCTACCTGCCATATTTAAAATTATTTTCCAATGAGTTATTTTTGAGAGATGGTGGGAGTTACTAGATTGTTTCTCTCCCTACTCCTTAGTTCATGCTCTTAGTCATAAATAAAGCTTCACTCACTTTGAAAATCAGTGACAAAGTGTACATCCATACTGTTGGAAATATCAGCCCTTCTGGTTCCTTCTGGTACAGCTGGTTCCAGATAGCAGAGAGCTGAGTAGCAGAATGATGGTAGCGGCTGTTTTGGGTAGAAACTATGGAGATACAGTCTTCAATCCCTATAAATAGAACAAAATTTGGGAGTGGTAATAGACATGAAGGGATTTTGGAGTTTGGAAAAGGACACATTACACTCTGCAGGAGTAGGTACTCTCACTGAAGTCCTTCTCCTGCTGGCCTTGCTGTAGGCAACTTGGACAGCCTGCAGCTTTCCCTGGTGTCCTGCCTGCCTTCAGTGGGAGTGCCAGGGGGCAGAGGTCTCACATGGCTTCCATGTTGTGTGTGCCAGTCCCTTCGGGCAGCTCAGACTGCACCAGGCACCTGCACTGCTCAGCTCTGAGACAGATGGAAAACAAAGGAGGGAAGCCACTTACAAGGTGAGCTGTTAAAAGCACATCATCCTCTCTGTGCAAGTGGGACCTGAAACTCCTTGGAGCAGTCTTTTGAGGAATGAACACAATTTTCATGTCTGCCTCCAGCTTTAAACAGATTAGCAGAATCTTTTGTGCTCCTAGACTGTGTTTCCTCTCTTGCAAACAACAGTTTTCACAGGCTCTATGTGAAGTGTTTTGAAGTTACATGCCTAGGCAGGAGGACAGGAATTAGATGCAACATCCAGATCTGCTACCCAGTTGGCATGTACGCATAACAAAAAAAATGTTTTCAAAGGTTAGAAACTTCAAAAAACTTCACTTTTTCCAAGAGGGAGAGAGTATTCTTGGAGTTCTGTGTTCTCAGTCAGGTCATGCCGACATGCACCTCCTGAATTCTGATCATCTCTCTCATGTGTGGACATTTACTGGGGTGATGGAGGACAGTTCTTTGGATGTCAAAGGGAATTGAGAGTAACGGCTGTAGTTGCAATAAATTACAGGGACATATAAACTGCTGGGGAGAGGCTGATGACAGGTGAAGGCTGAATAAGATTTGACTCTCAAGATACATATCTGTGAAAGAGAACAAGTTGGCACCCTACCACACTGTGCTCCAGTGAGATTTGTGAAATGCTCCTGTTTTTTCTGTTAATGTTGAGGCTGCTTACTGTGGAATGTGTTTTATAGAAAAAGCGAGGGTGTGCTTTGGTAACCTTTAGGATCTTTTCATCATACAGAATACAAAATAAGCCTATTAAGCTGGTAACAGATTTTCTTTTCTCTTGTTAGGTGACTGCTGCCATTTTGGACAGCTGTGTGCTGTGCATTGGCATTATAATCAGTTTTTATCGGCTTTTATTGGTTTTGAGCTGCTCTTGGTTGAAGTCTGTCGTGACTGAAACCAGGGCACAGTCCTTTGAGGGCTCCTTTGCCCAGAATCCTTCGTGTAGGTCACACAACTAGTAAAGTTCTTTGTGTCTGCTTGCAGCTGCCATGTCTGTTCTCCTCATCTCAGTGAAGGGAGCCTCATGGTGATGAGGGTGTTGTTTGCAGGAAGACTCTGGCTGCTGTGAATCTGAATGTACATGCTCCCAGGGACTGTCACCTGTCTTCCCAGCAGGGTCAGGAATAGTCCAGGCAGGGACATATTGCTTCTGCGGCACTGTAGCAGAACTCATTTGGTCTCTGATGGTATCACAATCACAGCTGCTAGGTGTACTCTAAAAATTGAAATGGATTTTTTCATACTCCCAAGAAAATTCATAGTTTCTCCGAACACACTACTATATCACACCATGCAAAAGATACTATAACCCTTAAAAATAAATTTTTAATTCGGTTGGCCAGGTTCCATCCATCAATGGTGCTTCTCTGTGAAGCAATACCTGATCCTTTTAAGGAATCTGAGCATCACACTAATAGCTGTTCCGATACCTAATCAGAGAGCAAACTCTGCTGTTCCCAAAGGTATCCCTCTCATAGAAGAAGAGAAAAAATAAGATAACTGAAGAGAGTAACAACAAAATACCAGATCTTTTCAACAGGGAACATCTAGTATTGGGCTATGAATAAAGCATGTTGCAGGCTGTGTATGAAATTATAGTGAGTTAATGTTCAGCTCTAACAGAAGTAGCCTGGGTATGTGAGAGTTGTTTTGACTAGCAATTACACATCTATTTTATGCAATAAACAGCTATGTTATCTCTCTGTGGAAACTAACTTTTAAGTTTAGAACTCAAATAACTTTCTTAATAATTTTGTGTTTGTATTCGTATAGATATAAAACCAATAACTGTAGAGCTCAAATCAGTCCAGTAGTTTAATTACCTAGGTAGCCTCATCTCCTCGGATGGTAAGATTGATGGAGAGATAGGCAACAGGTTAGCAAAGGCATATAGTGCCTTCAGAAAGCTTCATAAAAGAGTTTGGCGAAATAAACAACTGAAAAAAAGTACAAAGATCAGTGTTTACAGAGCCATAGTGCTGTCAACTCTCTTATACGGATCAGAATCATGGGTCATCTACCGCCACCACCTGCAACTCTTAGAACACTTCCATCAATGCTGTCTCCGCACAATCCTAAACATCCACTGGTCAGATTATGTGACCAATACATCTGTTCTAGAACAAGCAGCAGTCACAAGTATTGAGACCATGTTGCTGAGAACACAGCTGCTTTGGGCAGGACACGTCTCAAGGATGAAGGACCACCACCTCCTTAAGATCTCGCTTTATGGTGAACTTGCCACCAGCTGCTGCAAGAGAGGAGCCCGAAAGAGAAGATACGAGGACTCCCTGAAACAACATCTCAGCCTTGGCCATATTGACCACCATAACTGGTCTACTCTGACCTCCAACCGGGAGGTCTGGAGGCACACCATCTTCTACGCTGCTGATGCTTTTGAGAAAGCACACAGATGCACTCTTGAGGAGAAAAGACAATGCAGAAAGAATCGTGCTTTGCAGAATGTACCTCCTAAGGAGTTCTGCTGTGCCTTTTGCAACTGGACTTGTCTATCTCATATTGGCCTTTTTAGCCACCAACACACTTGCAACAAACGTGGGTAGAACCCTTCCCAAATCTTCGTTCGCGAAGCCTGGCCATGATGATGATGCTTTATGATAAGTATTACCAGTGTGTTGCTTCACCTTACTTCATCTCTCAGAAATATAAAATACCAAATATTTCCTACTAATATCCAATCTGTAATCCATGTTACCTAATGAATTCTGTATTCTTCTCTGTGTATTAACCATTAACTGTGTCACTAACTGGAGCTTCACATAAGTTCGTTTTTAAGACTGCATAATTTGAAAGTAAAATTCTCTTGTGCCAGAAGCCAGCTAGCAAATTTTACCAATGATTATTCTCAGAAATACAAAGGGACTTATCTAACAAGGAGTTAAGTATTCTATGATGACATTGTAAGTTATATGCTGCCCATATGATCTTTCACTGCATTTTTCAATGCATGAATGTGGGAGTAAATTATCCTTGGTTAATCTCATAATATGCAGTAGAACTATATGTACAGTCCTTTTTTTTTCTGCCTCCTTTCTTATAGGGAATGAACATCTCCCAACCCTGTGGTCTGATTATGTTCATATTGAAACATTTCTGGCACTTAAATCTGAAAAACTGCATATTTATTGAGAGAAAATTCTTTTGGTAGATCTAAAAATCTGGGCAGAGCAACAGATCTTCACTTCTCTTGCTGTGCAGGTTCTGAGAAGGGGAGTCGTGAGGGGTTCTTTCTCCTTTCACCCACAATAGGAAGAAAAATTTTGTACTGCCATGTTTAGGAAAAAAAGGTCCAGCTTCTGGCATATCAAAGGCTTATTGTTTTGAGGTCAGGGCTAGATCAGTGTTAAAAACTCGCTCAGCATACTGTGTTCTGCCATTATCCAAGTTTTGAATTGTACAAGTATAGATCAGCAGTGGATATGTTTGAGTGGTTGTTTTACAGATATAATTTTCTTAAGGCATTAGTGTGAATTTTGATCATGTCTATTTTTGACTGATTCAGAGCTGGAATCTGTAAACATAGGGCATAATATTTTTACTGATGCCGGAATATCACAGTCTTCAGAAAAGAAACTCCGTCACAGTCAGAATGCAGGAAATGAGATAGCCCCTAAATGTGGTCTTGTTCTGTTTTTCAAGTTTTTTTGTCATTGCTCTCAATCTGTTTATATTAATTATTAAATATGGAATTTTTATATCCCATGATGCCCTTAATTTACACAAGCTCAACAGAATGTGGATCAGATACATTTTCCTACCTGATCCTAGCTGCATCTTTCCATCTTTAATCTTTTCACTCACTAACAAGTGGTAACGTTATGAAACATAGGGTTCTTTTCCTTCTATATCTCCAATGTATCTAAGAAGTAACTTTGATTTATCATATAATTCTAGAAAATAACTATGAAGCACTTATTGTCACTGCTGCTGTATCTTTAGTTTCTCAAATACTTTCATAATCTCAAGCAGGTGAGGGAGAAGGTGGGAAGCGTAACTGCAAGCCACATTTCTGATTCGGGGACATTCCGGGCCCGGCCCCTCATGTTGAATATTCTGGAGGCTTAGCCAGCAGCAGGCACCCCAGGATGCTTGTTGGGCCACTTTGCTGCCTAACATCTCCACAGGACATGGCACACAATGCTATGATGCCATCTCTGACATGTCCCCTCTACTAGCAGTGGTCACATCCTTGGCAATCCCCCCATGGTATCATTGTAGAAAACCCACAGGAAATAGTGTCTTGACTGCTGTCTCAGTGACTGTACTCCTAAACATCCTTTGATACTAAATACGATGCTCTTCTACATGGTGGAGAAGGTCTAGAGGTGTGTGAATGTTTCATCCTTTTCTGTTTTCTTTCATATTTGCCAAGTCTGAAATTGAATGATATGTTCTGCTGTGCTAATTGATTAAGTGGCATCTATCATAACATAAAGAGATCAAACAGAATTGTTTTTTCTCCCGTGTTACCATTTAGAGCTCTCGATTCTTCGCGGATCATTAGCGTATAATTTTCAGATGAGCTAGCCAGTAGGTCCCTAAATAAAAATTAGTAGAAAAGATTAGCTAGGAAAGCTAGACTGGTAATGAGCTGTTGCACTATACTAATATGATGCGTTTATAGTTTTTATTTAGCCTTAATCAGTGATAAGGGCAAGTTGTCAGCATTTGATAGCTAATTGGTATTTCTTGGAATTACATTGCAACAAAACCACTGAAATGAAAATAAAGCTTTTCATAGAATCATAGAATCATAGAATAGATTGGGTTGGAAAAGACCTCCAAGATCATCAAGTCCAACCCCTGATCCATCTCCAATTACTATATCATGGCACTAAGGGCCACGTCCAATCTCTTTTTAAAAACCTCCAGGGATGGTGAATCCACCACCTCTCTGGGTAGGCCGTTCCAATGCCTGATAACCCTCTCTGTAAAGAATTTCTTCCTAACATCTAACCTAAACCTCCCCTGGCAGAGCTTGAGCCCATGTCCCCTTGTCCTATTGTTGGTTGCCTTTCTTGATATATGACAAGTTAAGGGTTAACTATAAATACTTGGGTATATATATATATTTATATATATATATAAATATACCTCTTAGCTACACTATATGCAAATCAGCTGCACTGAGGGAAGGTTCATTGGTCGTCAAAACTTCTTTGGTCCCTTTTGGTTAATTATAATTTTTAAACAGGACTGGCTTTGTAAACAGAACCAGGCCTTTAAGCCATATGCTATGTATTTAATATGTCATGTGACACACAAAAAACCCATAAACCTGAACTACTGAAAAATATTAACAATGCAATGACAACTTGAACTCTTATAGCAGTCCATTTCTTAATGATTTTGTTTACTCTCTGTTCATTTGGGAACTGCTGTCCTCCCACGGAATTAATTGGATGAAAAATAATAACATGGATCTGAAAAATTATAAGGCAGGAATAATCTAAGCCACGGGATATGAAAGACTTGAAAGCCTGGCTAACTTGACATCTGTGAGCTGAAATTTTTGTCATTGCACAGCTATAATTAGGTGACTCTAATCACTCTCATAATTGCTAATACGGGAAATGTCCTGTCTGTCCTCAGTAGCTGGTGGTGGGAAGGACTGCTACGCACAACGTTGTGCTTCCAAACTCTAAAGCCAGACAAACTGTGCGAGCAGAATTTTCTCTGACACGCATGCTCCAAGAGAATTTTAGCTATCTCTTAAGAGGCTAAAGTATACGTGATCATGCAATCTCACTGCTAGTCATCCAAATACATTTTTAATTGGCCATTTAATTGGCCATTTCCAATCAGATTTAACACAGGGACAGGCCTTTAGGTATCTGAGGTCTGTGCAAGACTCTTGAGACTGAGAGAGAGATGAGGCAGAAGCAGGCTGGGCCATGAAGGTGTAAAACCAGCAGTTACCTGTGCCACTGGTGCTGGCTTGCCAAACAGCTGAGCTGAATGTTAGCCAGCCAGCATGCAGAGGCCAAGAAGCAGAGAGGAAGGAGCTGCATCTGAAGGAGATGAGTTAGGTGGGATGTAGCGAGGGGGAGTGTCGTAGGAACTATGCAGAAGAGGGGACAGCCAAAATATAGAAAATGGAGTAACACAGCACACAAAACTAGTCTTCATTACTCCCTCTATTCAAAGAACAACTTGTTCATTTTTCCAGATCCTCACCATTTGAAATGCAATTAGATGAATGTATTTTCCCACTGAATGAAATTCATGCAGTCAACAAACCTCTCTCATGATTTGCTCATCAGTGTGTATGGAAGAGGAGGAGGAAGAATAGAGAGAAGAAAGAATTTTAAGTGAGTTCACTGCTAGATCATCTGAATTAAGACATCAATTTTTGCTAGTGAAATAGCTGCAAAAGTTAACATTAAGATGTTAAGAAAGTCCTGCTGCAATAATAATTCAGTATTAGCATTCAGATGTGAGAGGAACAAATCCTGAAGGCCTGAGTTAAAACTTACTTAAGAGTAAATCGAGATAACAAGTATTGCAAACTACCATCAGGCCTTTGAGATGCAGTCATCATCACTCTGTATAAGAAGAAAGGAATTAAATCAGATTGCTCAAATTACTGTGGTATTACTCTGCTCTCCATTGCTGGCAAAATCCTGGCAAGAATACTCTTGAACAGACTAATACCTGCTATAGCAGAAAGAATTCTACCTGAAAGTAGAATTGGTGGTTTCAGAGCCAACAGGAGTACCACAGACATGGTATTCGTTCTCAGACAACTGCAAGAGAAGTGTAGGGAACAGAACAAAGGTCTCTATGTAACCTTTGTCGACCTCACCAAGGCTTTCGATACTGTGAGCAGAAAAGTCTATGGCAGATTTTGGAATGTTTAGGTTGTCCCCCTAAGTGCCTTCTCAGATGAGAACTTTGAAATATCTTCACTATTCCCAAAACTGGGAAATCTGGAACAGCTGTCTGTGCAATTAAATTCAACCCTCCTTTCAAAATGGGCATACATTTGGATACAACCCTCTGGGTACTGCCCTCACCCTCTCTTCTATGCAGAAGTGGTACCTAATGTCTAGGTAAAAGAAATGTAATTTAGTCTGTCTAGATCTAAGTAAATACCTGAATTGGTGACCCCTGAGAATTTATTAAGCTGAGAAGACAAGGGTCTGTAAGATGCATCAGATAGTGAAGACTGAAGATACACTAGCTAGCATTGAAGTGGGAGCTATCAGACTAGAGTGAAGGCCATTGGGAAAGTTCTTCAAGGACCAGTTTTGGGAGAGATTTTATTTTACTTGACATTATTATCAGCAGCCTTGGCACACAAAGGAGGAGCATGCTAATCATAGCGACTGGTTACACAAAGCTGAGAGCCATCATCTGTAAAAAGGCATATGAGAACATCAGATGAGAGCAGCTGTGAGGGCTACAGTAATACAAAGGGCACTAATGCAAGGGAGTTCCCTGATGGACTGCTAACGATTTCTGATGCAATCTGGGAGCTCATCAGCTAGAAAGTGGATGGGGGTGTGTGCTGATTTAGGCACATTGGTTATCATCACAGGTGTCCATAACTGAACTAACAGTGACAAGGTAATGAAATCTGAGGAGGCATTAGGAATGACAGCAGAAAAATAGTAAGAGTTATGCAAGAGGCTAGCAATTCATCTCTTGGGTACAGCTCTAGTATATTCATCTCATATAGATGAAGGATGAATTCAGACAAACAAGAACAAGAAAGTCTGACAAGGGGAGCTTTTCACATGAGAGAACATGAAATTAATTTGGCTTGCATATCCAAATAGAGTTAAGGAAAAGAGAGCACGTTTCTGTACATGTGGAGGAGCATTCCCATTCCCATTGCAAGAGCAATGGAAACCAAAGAGCGTGGGCAGATAGGGAAGTAGCTGGCTTCCAGCATGCCACTCTGAAATGGAAGTGTGTGTGGGCAGTGCTAGGTTTTAAGGATGGGTTTTCCAAATGCTTAAGGAGGATTATATGATTCTCTGTACTAGATAGGGGCAGAAGCTAATAATTCAGTTTCTTCTGACCCCAGGCATCACCCCTGCTTTGGTGATAGCCCAAGGTGATTAGGCTCACAGGACCAAGCAATGCATTTCTCTTTCCTCTTTCTCCCTCTGTGGTGGTTGTCTATGCTCTGTCTTTACCAGAATGACTGTCTTTGCTCTTGGCCTCTTGACAAGGGTTAATTGGATGCTGAGGAACTCTTTGCTCTGTCCCTAGGGGAACACAGCAGGCATGCAGAGGGGATGCAGGAAGGAGGCTGCAGAGTCAGACTGTAAATCTCTGTAATGTAAGAACGTAAGAATGACCGTGCTGATTCAAGTCAAATGTCCTTATAATATCCTGTCTCTGTCTAAATTCAACAGCAGATGCCAAGGATGAAGTGTAAGACTGGAGCAAATACTTCATCAAAAAGTATTCAAGCCTCAACTATTTTCAGCTGTGGGAATTCACTGGCTTTGTAAACAGAAGTAGGACCTTCCAGGCACATTGTAAATGATTCCAGTTTGAGGCTTTCTGAAGACTGTTGGGTTGAAGGTTGAAAGGAGCTTTTTGTGAAAGACTGGCTCAGCTTATCTTTGAAATTTTATGTTAGTGCTTCTTGAATTTTGAACAGCTAACTTTAATAGATATCTTTTTATAATTTAAAACTAAATACATACAAACATTAGTATTGGATATTGTTTTCTGTCACTCACAACTCTGTTCTGACTAACAATCTTGTGGAGAGGCAGCTGTTAACATGGAAAAACTCAAATTTATAGTTGTTTTTCTGAGCACAATAGATACAATATTGAACTCTAAAGAATGTTCTGGTTACCTCAGGTAAAACTGCAAGCTATGTAACAATTGCTAAATGGCAAATTTAAGAGACTTGCTTTTCTTTTCTGCCAAAGGCTAGAAGAAGATCTCTGAAGTGTTAAGAGATAAAGAGCCTATTGAAAAGCTTGTCTACTCAATGGTATTATAGTGGGCAAAATAAATATAAGAATCCATTTAAAGGGGGAGTGAAACTTCACATAACATGAAAAATGAATGTGTCTCATTAATATTTTAAATTGCTGCATGGGTGAAGAGAAATATATTTGATACGGTTTATCTCCTCTTGGTTTAAATAGCAAATATATCCATTAAAATATTTATACATCAATTTTGCCACTTTTACTTACAATACATAGTACTTGCCTGAGTCTGGGGTCCCTCAGGTTTTATTTAGGCTCATGTGTGTATGAAGTATGGCAGAGCATGAGAGATGTTAAAGAATCATACATTTACTTTCCTTATGCCCGTATTTATAGATGACAGAATTCCCACTGTCCTACACCAGCTGCTAGATTTGGACCTGTTCTGCCAAAACTGTCGTCGTACCTGCCTGTGGTTCTGCAGTTTAATTTCAATGCCATGTATTTGACTTGAGAAGAGATTGGTTTAGTCTTTGTCTCGTGTATCCTGTCACTAAATCTGTAAAAGCCCAGTTCAGACTCTGAAGCATATGGGAGCCTTTCTGGAGATTTCAGTGACTGCTGGGTTTGGAGCACAGTGCCATGGGTTTCAGTTAATAAAATCTCAGTACTGGGGCTTGTTTTTGAACATCACTAAACCCTGGCACAGGTAGAGAATTTTCATCTGTGATCTTTAATTGCCATGCAAGTCGCTATCATCACTGCTGTTGCTCAGACTGTCCCATCACATCTCTAAATCAGCCAGTAGTGTGAGCAGCTCAGCCCATCTCTGGATGAAAGTTTTGTCTGTCTGACGGCCATTCATTTTTATGTCAAAGGACTTCTTGGTCTCTCTCCAGTTCCTAACAAGGTCACCCCACCCATATTGATTACTGGCAGTACAAATATAGATGCCAAGGACTTGCAGGCCAGAGAGCATTCTGTTCATTAGATTCTGCAAACATCATTGCAGGTATCTAAGAAACTTATTTTGATCCTAAAATTATATATTGAGTGGTAAAGTGAGTTCTTGAAGCGCAACCAGCTTTTTAGTCCCTTTTGTTTTTTAAAGAAACAGGTGTAGTGGAGAAACTCAGCTTTCTTACTCTTCTTGAAAGAGAAAGAATGTGTAAACAGCAAAGTCCATACTTAGCCCCTGTTACTTACCCACATTTTTGAAAAGACAGTCATGCATGTTGCCTAGGGTCTGTGTGTATTACCTGTACATGCCAGTATAGTATTCCTTAATATAAGTCACGGGTTTTTAATTTGTAGATGGTTTGGAGCTGAGCAACTGAGGCCAATGTGTCCCCAGCTATTAAATGGGGACATCACACATAAAAAATTCCTCCATTTTGGAACTCGCTTCACCTGCTTAATTCCAATCCTAGGTTAGCAGATCACTGGGCTGCTGCAAAGTCCATCTTCCTTGCCGAAGGATTGCTTCTTTTATCAGGTTTTATCAGTTTCATGCTTTGTGAAGTAGACTTGGGAACTGTATGTGAAAAGGAACTTTAAAAGGTATTAAACTGATTACCAGAGAGAGAAGCATGACTTGGGGCTTCCGGCTGTATATTTTGCTTTAATGCTGATAGTTTAATATTTTCACTGCTTTGCTTTCAGTTTTGACAGCTTATAGTCAGGACCCACTTTCATGTAAGTGCATATTTTTTGGTCTGTTGATCTAAATGAGCAGTTCTAGGAGTATCAGCATCCCGAAAATAATATTTGTAACAACTTACCTCTCAGTTTGACATCCAAAAGGGTAAAAAAATTGGCCAAAAGTTTTCCTACTTTTTAGATTTTCTCTCATCTGTCTGATTTCTCTGGTGTGTTCAAGAGTGGAGTTTAAAAAGTTTCAGTCTGGTTTCTGTGGAAACACAAATAAGATTTCTCTCCATCCACCGAGCCATCAGTTCTCACAGTGTTTACAGAGGCTCACTAACTTTGAGCTTTTTATATTATTTTCTCAAAGTTTCTTCAAATTGGCCAACATTCTAGAAGTTTATTGCTGGAGGTGATAAGGCAAGCTTGTGTGCAGGTACATAGGCAGTGTGAACTCTTAAATCTATTCTTTGGGAATATATCTAGTGAGTGGCATAGCAGAATTAGAAATTTTCATATCATTACTGACAGCAAAAATCTGCTTTCTTTTTTCTTTTTTTTTTCCTTTCCACGCAGGAGTGTGTGTGCTTTCACTGCCCTCTGCTACAATGCTGAAGGGTATAGGAGGTTGGCATGTAAAATCTTACTTATCAAAATGTGAATTATTTCACTGAGTGACCTTCCCAGTTTCCTGGAAATGTCATCTGTTTACACTAGTAGCAGTGCCAACTGGAGTGGTTTGTAAAACTGAACAGCAGTCAATTTATTTTCAGGTACCACTCCATTTGGGATTGCAATTAGAATAACTAGAGCTGCTCTCCAGCACAGGAAACTGGGAAGGTCATGCTGCCAAATTGTTGGCATCTTGATGAAGGAGTGTAAACTACTGCTGTTGCTACTGCAGATCAAATGAGCCTAACCAGAATGAAGTAATTATGAAATCCTCCCAAAAGATCATGAATATTCATGGATCAATTACGAACATTTGAAGTTAATTTTCGTTTGAGGAAATAACCCTGGTATTCCACTCTTGGTACATATGAATCATAACACTCCTTGCAGGCAAAGGGCAAAGCTGTTTCTTGCTACTCGGGCTCATGGGTGCCGCTGTGTGCACAGCAGTGGCTGCCTCTGGCTGGGCAGAGGGTAACAAATGACTCGTGCCAGCCTGGTAGGTAGATGCTTATCTGCACTGAAAGGGGAGTTGAAGTTACTGCTGCCCTGCCCTCTTGGCAGGGGTTGTCACCCATGGGGGTTCTTCAGCACGTGTGAACCCCAACGATAAGACTGGCAGCAGCTCAGCTGCAGGGAGCTGAGGCCTTTTGAAAAACAAGCCCTTTGCTTGGCCTCTTGAATGCAGAGTCGAGAGCCTTGCTTTAATCTCCCCACTGCTTGGCCCCATTAAGGCAGTGGGAGCTGGGGGCATCAGTGCTGGAAGGAAAGATGTTGAGCAAGGGGAGTGGGACCTTCTCTTCATCATAATGGAGTGGTGCTGGAAATGCCCTCACTGTGTGTCTGCTCTGCTCCTGCCAATTTTAGCCACTAGAAGGGCTAGTATGAAAATGGTTTCCATAACGTGTCCTCAGGGACATGTCAGGGAGTATTTCCTTATGCTTTTTCTTGCTATGTGCCTTATAGGCACAGGCGCTGTCCAACTACATCCCAACCCTTCCCTTCCCAGTGCTCCTGCTGCACTGCCAGGGAGCAGGCAGCCCAGAGGAGAGGCAAGCAAGCTCCCAAGCTGCTCCAGTTGCTATTCCATAGCAGATATACTGTTGTCTTCTCATATAAAGAAACCAAACTATACAGATAGGCTGAGGCAAACTTGTGGTTGCTGTAATGCTTCCAAGTAAGGGAAACAAAGGGAGGCATGGGAGAGAGAGGGCTTTTTCCTTCCTTTTATAAGTGTACCTTGGTAGAAGTTAGCACATGCAGAATTCTTAAATTATTTAAGATCTGGATCATTATAGGTTTTAACTGTATGATTTTTTTATCCTATAAATTGTAGTTTACCTATTGCTCACATTTTCTTATCAAGTGGCATTGACAGTTTTGGGGGATCTGGCTTGAGCTCCAAGATAGAGTTGCTGAGCCTAATTAGCTCCCTGGATTAATTGAGCTTTGGTTTTTCAGCTAGAATTTATTAGGAGCTGGCACTCTAATGAGGCAGACCAGTAGGATCCTTTTCTTTTTTATTATCTTTGAACTTTGTTTGCATGTTTTTAATGGTTGCTTGTGAATGGCATTTGGTTCTGTGCTGGGAGTTGGAGTACAGAGGAGAGAGGGATCAATTTTTTCATTTTCAGTGTAGACTTCTCTCTGAAAACATCACTGGTCTCCAGTAGAGCTGCCCTCCCAACCACCTCCCACCTCCCACTGCACAACTTGCTCTTGCAAGTGCTGAGCTGCATGACTTTAAACTACATTTTGATCTCTTAGCTCTCATTTGAGCAATACATTGACCTGTAGATAAGGGTTTATGTCTTCACTTTGGTATTGCCAAAATGCAAGTGAACCAAACCACATAAATTCACGAAGCTCGGGAAAAGACTGCAAGGAACTTTTTTCTCATTGAGTTATTGAGTTAAATGAAGGCCAAGTGGCTTCAGCTCCTTTGCTGGCACAAGGCAGAAATGAGAAGATGGAGGAGACATCTTTCTCTGTGCATCTTCAGGGCTAGTGGTGTGCAGCTCAGAGCTGGGCTAGCAATGTCAGAAACCATGCACTCTTTGGTATGTAAAAGTAAAAGTGAAGTTGTTGTGTGATAGCAGTAGCTTTATTGTGAGAGTTCTACTATGGATAAATCTGAATTGCTGAGATGAGGTAGCAAAAGGACCTTCAAGAAGTAGGGTACTTTTACATCATCTTTGAATAACAGGGCACTCCTTGTCTGTTTTGTGGCCTGTTTAAGTTTCATCAGCTTTGGATCAAATTTTGTACAAAAGTTACAGCTCTTGAATGAGCCCCTTTCATGGTGAGAGGGAGAAGAGGCCAGACTTGGGAGAAGAGGCCAACCCCCACCTGGCTACAAGCTCCTTTCAGGTGGTTTTAGAGAGCAATAAGGTCTCCCCTGAGCCTCATTTTCCCCAGGCTAAACAACCCCAGCTCCCTCAGCTGCTCCTCATAAGACTTGTGCTCCAGACGCATCACCAGCTCCATTCCTCTCTGGACATGCTCCAGCACCTCAATGTCCTTCTTGTAGTGAGGGGCCCAAAAACTGAGCTGATTTGAGTTGCAGCCTCACCAGTGGGACTCTGTCCTTCTCTCATTGATTTTATTTTCTCTCTTTGGTGAAAAGAAACAAAAAGACGCTATTTTGTGCATCTGCCATATGCTCATGTGTTGAACATGTCAAAACCACAAGGATTGTTCTTCAATATGAAATTTCCTCTTAAAAGACAACAATTGTAGGGGGAATCCCCCTACATTTTATATGCATTTTGTGATAGTACAATTTAAATGTAAAACCCGTACTTGGCTGCAGCAATACCTTTCTCCTGCTCTTGACCTCTTGACTGCTGCAGTATCACATCCCTTCCAGATGTGGTTGTGATTTTCCCAGTACATGAACCTAAGCACAGTATCCCCTCAGCATAGTCCTTTTAGCTGGCTCTCCCTCCCCCTGTGCAGTGAGCACAGTGTTCTGGGTTGTACTAGTGTACTTAATACAAGATAACTAACTGCAGTTGCAGTGGAAATTTCTGCTTTGCTTTATTTTCCCTTTAAGGCTAGCGAGCTTCCACCTGGAACAAGTTCATTATCTCCCCAATGCCTTCTTTCACCAGGTGAAGGATTCCCCAGGTTAAAGGTTCAACATGTTACTCATCTTTCTTCAACTGCCTTGGTTCGTTCTGCTAACACAGCCAGGCTTACATGGCTGAACCACCAAGGGCTTTATGACTCCGCCTAGCCTCATTTTGCCTATGCCTACATACATTGCTCCCATTTCCTCTCTCCCTCTATCAAAATTATTAACAGAAAGGAAAGACATAACTAAGCAAACTATACTGGGTCGTTGTGAACTCAGCTGCTACACACCTGTAACATCTGCTGTTGGGTTTGTTCCTTTTGAGCTATAAACTCTCCTCTGTAGAGATTATTCCCATGCAATAAGAGCCAAAACCAAATATAGTCTTTATGTGATTCCCTTGTCATGTAAGCATTTATTACTGTGAATAAAGCAGTGCATCAGCTCAAAGGAGCAGACTTCACGATCAAAAATAACTGCCATAGTTACTGAGATTTTTCCTTTGACATACCTCTATAAATAATTAGATTACAAGACACCTGAGGGCATACATCATCTGATGCTGTAACAATAACACCTTGAGCGAGTTGACAACTCTCTCCTTTTGGCCAAGTGCCTAGGAAGACACTAAGGTATATGATTAATAGAGAGCACAAACACAGCCTTGCACTTCCTAAAGCTTAACTATACTATTGTATTGTCTCTCTTGTGGAATGTTATTATTCCTATTCCTAATGGTGCTGCTGTAGTTGTTGAATAGCCAAAATCCTCAGAGCAGCAGAGTGAGAGGAAAGGGAAGACAAAAAAAATGTTAAGGTGGTCTTGGGAAAGACCAAAACAAAGCATATAATACAATTGGCTAAATAATTCCACAGAAAAAATCATTATTCTAACATTTCAGCTGGATATTCCTCTCCAGTATTGCCTTCTTTTTATGGAACAATTCTGTGTTTGCGTCTCCCATACACAGAATGAAATGCTGAGCAATGAAAACTCCTGTGAATTTCCTGAGCGTAATATTTATTCTTACTGCTTCATTTTCTATTCATGAATTCTATTTTGCAACCCTAAACAAAAGCAATTACCGTTTGCCTCTTTTCTGTGTAGCTTACTTTGAACACATTGCTTGCACGGATTCTTGTCAAGCTGGAGGACCTGGCAGAGGAAAATCCAGGAAGGCACTGCCCATGTTACACCCCCTCACCCTGGCCTACACCTCAACTGGGCACTGTGATTCATGCAGCCATGTCAAATAATGGCAGAGTTATGGGATTCCTCTGCTGTGTATCAGTGAGCAATTAGGGGGACTTCAGAGGGTAGAGGGGCCTTGGAGGTCAGGCGACTACAGTGAAGAATGTTAGTGGGAGGAAGAGGGGAAGAAAGAGGAGATTGATCCTGGAAGAGTGTCTAGCAGTGATGCTGGAGAGTGGCAAAGTCTGGTGCAGCTGGTTAGACCACTGCAGGATGAAACTGAGCTCTGCCAGGCTGTTTAGGGGAGGAATTAGGGGTGAGTGTCATGATGTGGGAGTAAGAACAAGCAAGAAGGTTAGATGAAGAAACCCCTGGATAGACACTGATAGAAGAGAATAGGATTGTTTGACGAGAGAAGAGCATGTCAAAAAGGACATGAACACGTTAGAGCACAGCTTTCCTACAGCACCGCAAAGGATTGTGATGCTCCTGAGTCTCACTGCTTTTCTATAGGCAGCAAATACTAGCAAAACCCCATGGTAAATTGTGAGTCATGTTCTCCTTCTTTACTGCTTGTCCAAACAAAAGGTGGCAGCTGGCGGCTGCTGCTGCCACCAACTAGTTCAGCAACTGAGGCTATTTAACATATAGGAATGTTCCAGGCTTGCTGGAGTCTCATTGAAGTGTAACCACAAATTCACGTGAAATTACATAAAATACAAATAATACGAGCATTTGGATTTTGAAATCAATTGCTACAGGGGCAGGAAATGTCAAAATTAATGGGCTATACATTGTGTTGTCTGTTCAGGATTCCCCCCAAGTATCATCTTTTTCAAGGCAGATAAACGACTTGCTTTACACATGAATTGAGACTGTACAGCAATGTGGTCATTGTGAATAAAACCTTCCCTGATTTGTAACAGAAACTGGAAGGCATATGGAAACTGGGATTGAGGACTGTGGGAGTGAAGGAAGGTCTTCTGAAGGGAACTGGTACTACGTTCAGAACTAGCTCTGCCAATGTGTTCCTAAAATTTTTAGATGGGCTACTAATTGTATGTTCCTGGTTTTTTTGACTACCCAGACTGAGAACCATCTGACCCATTTTATGTTCAAGAGAAGTCAAAGTTAGCTGAACGTGAAAGACTATGCAATGATCAGTATTCTGAAAGATTGGTGCTTTACACCAAACACTTGTACTTAATGCTTCAGGTATGATCAGAGGATTATGTACCTCGCCTCAGAGGCATTAATCAGATACTGCATTGATGAACTCCAAAGGGAAAAGAAAAAATAATAAAGAGCCTTTGAAGAAATCAGTTGTTCTGTTTTCTGAGATGAATATGTTTAGTCATATCAGTGGATAATGGACAAGTCTGTCCATTGCAAGGTAAGGATTAAATGAAGGACTAAATAATTTATAGTTCAGTGAGCACTGTTTTTCCTGTGCAGGGATTGAGGTAGGGGTCTAGTGTAAAAATAGTATCTAGTCATGAAATTAAGAATTTTGACTTAACAGCACTGTAAGTCCTTCAGCAGCTTTTGTAATATGAGAGGGTGGAAATAACAGAGGAGAAAAAGGAGCAGAATGGAGAAGCAAGAAGCCCTCAAATGGAGGGCTGTTACTCCATGGAATTAACTGAAGATTTCTGCCTGGGAATCTTCTGTGCCACACCTGCAGACATACTTCATAGAGACATCTAAGTTTAGTTTCCTGCCCACAGAGGTCCTTCTTCTGGAATTTTCCAGAGTTAAAACTTTGCATACTTTCTCTTGGAGTTTTACCTGTGTAGCATGTATGAATAATATTTAGTAGCATTTTCCTGTAGCCATGATTATCTAAGGAGCTAGGCAAGAGAAGGTGTAAGAGTAATGTATTTTATTAGACCAAGTGATGTAATAAGAAAAAAATAAGGTGACTTTTAAATACTGAAAAAACTGCAGAATTGACTTACCAGTTATTGAAGTCTGAAGTGTGGTATCCTGACCACATCTTCATTTTTCTCTGTGTATTACATCCTCATATTCATGATAGGTTATGGTGAATTTCCTAAACTATAAAAACATTAGTTGATAGGATAGAAATTTATTTAAAATGAAGACAGGTATATTAAATGTTGTCATCGTGCTGCTCTGGCATATAGTTTTTATTGCTTTTGGAGCAGAATAGAAATAGACCTTTGGCATTCCTGAAGTTTCATCTACTATAAAAACATTGGTGCATTTCACTATGCTGCTGTGAGAAATCTGGGACGTTCTGCTAGCCAGCCTCTGCTTAATACAATGAGCAACATGCACGCAGGAGCAGCAGAACTTCTGTGAGCTTCTTCAAAATTTCTGTGTCACTTAGTTTACAGAGCCAGAGGATCAACAAAGGTCTTGCTTCTCAAAGCCCTTCCAGTGCAGAAGTGCAGACCTTCTCTTTGTAAAACTTCTGCTTTCACAGGAAATTTTGCATTTGCAAATACCAGCTCATGAATCACCTAATGAAACAATTCATAGCCTTCCATTTTTTTCAGGCAGAAATGCTATGTCAGCACTCAGAAGAACAAAGCATCTACTTTGTGTCTCACACTGTCTGTTAAGCAAATTTTAGTGAGACATCCAAAATATTTTACCAATATTTTAATTGAAGAGGATAGAGTGAGTTCAAAATTAAGCCACACATTTTTGTGTTTTATATTCTCTTTTATTTTCTTTCATTCCTTCCAAACTTAGTAGGTGGTATTGTGAGAGACCAGTGAACCTTGAACAGCTGAACTTGTCTTATGACAATGTCCAGAATTGACAAAAATCTGTGTTTCATAACTTTCTTCCCCTTTATTTTATTTTATTTTTAAGTGTACAGTAGTGACACGATGCTAATTATTTTTTCTGGGTGCAGAGGGAAGCTGATAGTCAAGATGCCGGCTGCTGAATGAACAAACTCTGAAATTAGAAATCAGTGTTGGCTGGGCTTTTTACTGCTAGGTCTCATGCTTTAATCATTGACAAATCTGCCCTTTAGTTCCCAACTGATATATGTCAGAGGATCATTTGAATTATATAATAGGTATTTCCTCTGCATTGTCATTCTTCTTGCATGTGTTTCAGTACAGGCAGATGGCACAGATTATTTTATATTCCTAATGCATATACCTCTAGGAGAGCCACACCTCAGTTTGCTGATGCTGGCTGCATGGGCTATATGTTCTCAGGAGACCAACATGTTTAGAAGGTATTCTTTTGCCCTTTCCTCTGTCATCTCATGTTTTGCTATGATAGAAGCATTGGCAAATGAAAGGCTTGTTATTGATTTCTGTGCAGATGTTAATAATTTCCGCGTTACTCTGCACTGGAGTGGCAGCAACTGATGTACAAAATTTGACATCTTAATTATTCCATGATGGAAAGGAGGGACACTAACCTGAGATACAGCAGCTTATTAACTCTGGATCTGTGGATTTAAAGCAGCCTTAGGTCACAAGTGAAATGAGTGAGGCTGTCTCAGTGTAGTCTGTATGGATATTTGTTTGCTTCTCAAAGACACCTGATGCCTTCACTGTGTCTGGAGCAGATGGAAGCAGAAATCCCAAAACGAAAAAATGTTTTACTTCCAGTATTGCTAGCCAAGCTGAAATTGTAAGTACTAGAAATCTCAGGAGATGCACGATTTATGAGCTCTCCAGAGTTATTGCTAGATGCATCAAAATATGCAACCCAAATGCTGCTGTTTATTAATCAAAAAGAGAGGTCCTAGAGTTTTGGTATTTGTCCATCAGTCCCAATCGGGTAGGCATAGGTTCAGTTCCCAGCAGTTGCAGCTTTATGAAGAGTTCCTGTGAGTTGGAAATGTCAAGTGAATGACCAAGGGCACACATGCACCACAGGTGATTAGCAGATATTGAACAGTGAGCCCCAAAAATCTGATCCGCAGCCACTGAAGGTGTTGCTATCATTGCAACAGTGAAAGCAATTTCTTTACCAATAGATAAATATCAAACTGTCGCTGTCTTTGTTTTCAGCTGTATGTAACTATCACCCACAACTTTTAGCATAGGAGAGGCTGTCTTCAAGAGGATACCATTTCCCAAGTAACCATCCAGTTGACCTGTACATCATGTAGATAAATGTCTCTTTAAAAATTGTATATTTTGCATTTCTGACTACAGGATTAGATGACCACCACAGAATTATTTTATATGCATCATCATGCTGTTAAAATTCATATTCTCAGTCCAGTCACAGACAGCCCCACAATAAGGCATCAGCATTTCAAAAGCTATCCGATGCTGAACAATAGAGTAAGTGGCAAGAAGAGAAAATTTGATTTCTGCCTCAGTGGAAGAAAAGATCTAATATGAAAGAACAATTGTGTGAAGTCTGAAGACTTGATTGTTTTGTATTTCACCAGCAGCATCCAAAATTGACTTCAGTGATTTAACTACTATTAACCTTGAGTTATCCAGTGCCCTGGAAGGCAAGAAAAAATTTATGTTCTCTAATCTAATCCACTACCCTCTTTGTCCTCCAGAGCTGGGCCAGGGTTTGCCTGCACACTCTGCATTTCCAAAGGGCAGCGGTTTGATGTGTGCTGCTTTAGCTTCTTAACAGTCTCCAGTGCTGGTCTGCATCTCTGTTTTGGCAGTGGTAACAGTGCAGGTAGGACTGAGACCAGAAAAAGACAGAAGGCAGGAACTGGGACAAGAATTTGACTTGTAGTCCAGCGTCTTTCAGCATGCTCAGCTGCAAAAGCAGCATAGCCTAAACCTGAGGAAGGCAACTAATTAAGATTCCATTAAAAAGAGGAGAAAATATCTTGCCAAGACCCAAGTTGCATCATGGTGGCCGAAATGAAACCTTGCTCGCTAATGTAGCCTTAATTCATTTTATTTTACAGAGACAGCAAGCTCACCATGTTGCTTCGAGAGTCCTTGGGGAATATGAACTGCCGCACCACAATGATAGCTCACATTTCAGCTACTGCAGGGAACTATGCTGAGACACTGTCTACCATCCAGATTGCATCACGGGTCCTAAGGATGAAGAAAAAGAAAACTAAGGTAAGACAATGTATAACTCCCTTGTGATGGTGGAGGAGGGAGGAAAAAGGATCCTGAAGGTTCCTTAATAGGGTAGAGCAAAATGTGAAAAATCAGTAATCAATTCCAAAGTGTATGGGTTGTATATACCCTGTCCTAGGCAAGTGTCACAGAGCACATGTCAGAGACTAGGGCGGGTAAATGCATCAGCTTCAAAGACAGAGGAGTGAGTGCAGTCATATCTACTGTAGGAGGTTTGTAAGCTGCCCTCATTTAATGATATAACTGTCAGAGAGCATTTATTTTCCATTATGCTCTTAGTGCTAATGAAATAATAAGGAACAAAACTGCTGCAGAGTTAAAGGAAATTGAGATTAATTAAGAATTAGATTCTCTATGCTTCTCAGAGAGAGCAGTAGCAAAATAAATGCAAAACAGTGTGTCCATTGCCAGCATTGGTGCCTTTTTTATTCCTACTACTTCTAAATAAGGGTGGTAGATTTTCCAAGAAACAAGTGAGAATGGGCTGTACCTGTTTTCATGTTTTAGAGTCCTGGTTCCTTCTATGAAGCTTATGGTGTGAATTGAGCAGAACGAGTGAATGTTATGTGTTTCACTTAAACTGACTGCCTAGAGATTGACAAAAGATTTTTTTGTCAATTGACTGAAGAGAGGCAAGTGAAGAAATTCGGTCCACACATTGTCACAGCGCTGTGTCTCCAGAGACCTCTGAGTGCATGTTATCCAATCCCACACACTATAAGTAGGACCAAAGAGGGTCATATGTAATGAGTTTTCTTGATCCCCTTCACACACACACACGCACACACACACAGAATCAGCAAAGGCTTTACCAAATATCTGATTTCTTTGGACAGACTCAACTAAGGGAGGGGTCCTAATTAATTTTTTTAGCATTTTTTTTGGAAGTCTCATGATTTTGAGTGGGACTCAGAGTTGAAGTGTTGGGTTCTCCATTGAACAATAGCTGCGTGTTTGCTGTAGGACTGTGGATAAGCAGCTTCAAAGCTCTGTGCCTTAGTTTAGAGATCCCAGTTTAGATGTGACTGTGACCTTTTTGTGTATGCAGTTTGTGCAAGGAGCAGCTTGCAATGCTGAAATATCATAGGCTCTCTTTCTCTCATATTGCAGTACACATCAAGTTCTTCTGGAGGAGAAAGCTCTTGTGAGGAGGGCAGGATGCGGAGGCCAACCCAGCTGAGACCTTTCCATTCTAGAAACACTGTTGACCCAGACTTTCCTATTTTGCATTTATCAAGTGATCCTGATTATTCATCCAGCAGTGAGCAGTCATGTGATACGGTGATTTATGTTGGTCCCAATGGCACTGCCCTTTCTGATAAGGAACTGACAGATAATGAGGGTCCCCCTGACTTTGTTCCCATAGTTCCTGCTCTGCAAAAGACCAAAAACGAGGGCAGGTTGGAGGAAATTAGTGAATCAGGACCCAGCACATCTGAAAGAGACTGCCTGAAGTGCAACACTTTTGCAGAGCTCCAGGAGAGGCTGGATTGCATAGATGGCAGTGAAGAGACTGACAAATTTCCCTTTGAAGAGATGCCTGCTCAATTTAGCTCAGACCAGATGTCTAAGTGCTCTGTCTCAAGCCAGCTGGCAGAACTTAGCCACTTACCAGAGTCAGATAAGGAAGATACGATGCCAGAATGTCAGCATCCTGATAGAGAAGCCAAGGAAAATATAAATGCAACACCCAGCAAAACTAAGAGAAATCACTCCCCTGTTCCTTCTGGAGCTCTTACTAATCTTTCAACTCCTTCTTCTCCCAGGAGTGTAACAGGCAGCTCTAGTAAAGAGCTTAGCTCTTGTCAGTTAGCACACAGCACCAGCTTGCAGAGTAGCAGAGAAGGGCTCAACACCTGTGGATTTGTGGAAGGCAAGCCTCGGCCAATGGGTTCACCCCGGCTTGGCATTGCAAGCCTCTCAAAGACATCTGAGTATAAGCCACCAACTTCTCCTTCCCAGAGGTGCAAGGTCTATACTCAGAAAGGAGTCCTGCCCAGCTCCACTCCCCCACCAGCTCCCCTGAGTAAGGATGCTGGGATGACATCTAGTGAATCTTTATTACAACCAGAAATTCGGACCCCACCTGTAGGCATGAGCCCTCAGATTATGAAGAAGTCGGTGTCCTCCAGCAATGGAGATTCTGAAGAGACTGTTCTCAATGAAGATCAGCAGCAAAGCATTTCTCCAGAATCCAAGAAGGAGATTCTGAGCACCACCATGGTGACTGTTCAGCAACCTTTGGAGCTGAATGGAGAGGACGAGCTGGTGTTCACTCTTGTAGAAGAGCTAACCATTAGTGGGGTCCTTGACAATGGGCGCCCAACCAGTATCATCAGTTTTAACAGTGACTGCTCAGTGCAGGCTTTGGCCTCTGGGTCTAGACCAGTCAGTATTATCAGCAGCATATCTGAAGATCTTGAATGTTACTCCAGTGCAGCTCCTGTGTCTGAAGTCAGCATCACACAGTTCCTTCCACTTCCAAAGCTGAGTCTAGATGACAAATCCCAAGATGATGGCAGCAGGCGCTCATCCATCAGCTCATGGTTGAGTGAAATGAGCACAGGGAGTGATGGTGAACAGTCGTGCCATAGCTTCATAGCCCAGGCATGCTATGGGCATGGGGAAGCTATGGCAGAACCCCCTGTCTCCGAGTTTGCAAGCACCATACAAAGTGCCAGCATGATTTGTGTAAGTGATAAACAGAAGTCAGTGGCTGACAACATGCTTATACTGTCGGAAATGGGGGAGGAAGCTTTCGGCAAAGTGCCACCCATCAAAGGCTGTAAAATATCAGCTCTAGGAAAAACTACTGTCACAATCAAAAACACCACAAGCCTTAGCAGCTGTGAAGGCTATATCCCAATGAAGACAAACATTACTGTGTACCCATGTATTGCTGTTAATCCCTTCAAAACACAAGACACTGATGATGCTGTACCGGCAGTAACTGTAGACCCAAAGGTTACTCATCCCCATGACAGGAAAGAATCTAGTGCTAAGAAGGATATCAAATTTGAAGACCCTTGGCTGAAGAGAGAAGATGATGTTAAAAAGGACAGCTCTGAGAGCAGCGATGGGCCAAGGCCTGACACAGCTGTGGTTTCAGCCAAGCCCGAGCACAGCACAAAGCAGTCCTCAGTGGACAGGTTTAGCACCAGCAGTGGGGATGCTTCTATTTCGCCAGGATCTGACAGTCTAAAAAGGATTGTGGATGGGTGTGAGGTGGCAGCATCTAGCTCTGCAACCCAAAGTCCTGTTCATTCCAGTGATGGCTTGAAGAATTTTAGCCTCCCTCGAGGCCTCCCGAAGGCAAGCAAGGTGGAGGAGTCTGACAGTCATCTCCATCCTACGGCCACTGACAGCAGTGGAGTCAGTTCTCCTGCCCTCCTCCTGTTTTCTAAGGCTAGTCTTGACAAGAAAATGGTGTCTCCCAAACACTGCATCCTCACTCGTCCCAAAGGGACCCCTCCTCTGCCACCAGTGAGAAAGTCAAGCTTGGATCAGAAGAACAGAGCCAGCCCCCAGCACAGTGCAGCCAGCAGCACCACGAGCAGTCCCTCCAGCCAGCCTGTGTCCTTCCTGGCCAGCTTCCCTGAGGAGCTGAATGCCAAACAAAAGGGCCCTGGAATTGATAGCAGTGTCAACAACAGCAGCAGCAAGCTCTTCAGTGCCAAACTGGAGCAGCTTGCCAGCAGGACCAACTCCCTTGGGAGGTCCACAGGAAGCCACTATGAGTGTTTGTCACTGGAAAGAGCAGAAAGCCTGTCGTCTGTGAGCTCCAAGATGAGCCCTGGCAGAGACACCACAATGCCCAGGGCTGGAAGGAGCCTCAGCCGCAGTGCCATGTCCTCACCCACCAACTCGGGCCTCTCCCAGTCAGCAGGTGCTTCCCCAAAAGCCAGCCAGTCAAAGATCTCTGCAGTCAGCAAGCTCCTGCTGGCAAGTCCCAAGGCCCGCAGCCTGTCTGCCTCTGCCACCAAAACGCTCAGCTTCTCCACCAAATCTCTGCCTCAGTCCGTAGGGCAGAGCTCCAGTTTGCCCCCAAGTGGGAAGAACATGTCCTGGTCAATGCAGTCCCTCAGCAGAAGCCGGGGCTCCAGCCTTGCTTCCAAATTGCCTCTTCGGGCTGTCAATGGGCGGATTTCAGAGCTGCTCCAAGGGAGTGCCAGTGCCAGAGGCTTACAGCTGCAGGGAAGCTCAGAGGCAGATGAGCGTGGGGGCCTTCCCGGAGATGAGAAGCCAGCTGTTCACATGCTGCCTTCACCTTACAGCAAGATCACCCCTCCTCGGAAACCTCACCGCTGCAGCAGTGGCCATGGGAGCGACAACAGCAGTGTCCTGAGTGGGGAGCTGCCCCCTGCCATGGGGAAAACAGCCCTCTTCTACCACAGCGGGGGGAGCAGTGGCTATGAGAGCATGATGAGGGACAGCGAGGCGACAGGGAGTGCCTCATCAGCTCAAGACTCCATGAGCGAGAACAGTAGCTCTGCGAGCGGCAGGTGCCGAAGTCTCAAAAATCCAAAGAAACGATCAAATGCAGGTAAGCTTGTGGTGGTGTGAAAGAGGGATGCAGATCAAAGCAGGTAACTAGTAATGTGGTGGGTAGGCTAGCTCTAAAGGTAAGCTAGTTAAATACCATTCTTAGCTGAGAAGAGAGGACAGGGTAAGTTTCGTAGGCTCTGCCTTGCTTCAGTTTGGAACATGCACAAATCCTTTGTGGTTTCATTGCCTTGGCAGTGGAGTCTCTCCCTCACCTGTTTCACTTAGGTTTACTTCAGATGAGCAAAAATTGGTTCGTAATGCCAATGACAGCCACATTCAAGTATTTATTTATACAAATATACTTGTGATTGATTCCCGAAAGATGCCTTTGTTAGGCCATGAAATTGTTACTCTTAGGCCAAGTAATTGTTACTCTTAAGCACTTTGGACACAGACTTCCTTCTTATTATGCACATTTTACCAGCCCAAGACCAGAGTCTTGCCAAATAGCTGTATCTGTTGTGAACCCAGTTTTTTTCCTTGTGTGCTCTGGATACCCAAAGGTGCAAGATGCCCTACATCTGAAACTGCTGAATTCTTTCTTCCTGCATAGAAGATGGAACGAATTGTACCCATGTGCCTTGAAAGATGTTATCTTGTGTCTGAAATTCTTGCTTTTTAAGTTTTGACTTGAGACTCGTTTCCCCACTAATTTATTGATAAAAAATAACAGATTATATTAAGAACAATATATAGGAACTACTGCACTGAAGGACTTGCAACTGAAACCTTTTCAGTGATCACGATACAAATCAGAAAGACTTCACCTTTGTTCAGATATAATCCTCGGTAGCTTTCACACTACATCAGGACTTTTTTATTAGATGGCAAGAGCCTCCTGTGTAATACCAAGAGTCTGTGCAGTTGCAACTTGTACATATTCCCACCAGAATGAGTTTCATAAAGTTGCAGAACAGGGATGGGGAGCATTCATGAGCTGGTCACCTCGCCTTTTTCCTGGACGCTGTTTTCCCAACCTGTAGTGCAAGTCCTGCCTAACCTACTTTTGAAAAAAATGCACGTTGACATTGGAACTGGTGTACACAGGTATGTGGAGTATCAGTGACTAATCCTACAGTGGCTCTGGCTGTCCAAAATTTTTTTTTCTCGTAGTTTTCCTAAGTCACCAGCCATTCCACTTGCTACAATACTCACCTCATTTGCAGTGAACAAACTGAGTAATGCATAACTCTCTCTTTCTTTGTGCTCTTGACTGTGGTGGCAGGAAGAACACGTTCAACACAGATGTGAATGCTATAGATACCGCTATTAAAACAATATCCATAAATGCATGGCTGATTGTACCTGTTCAGAGTATGCATCTGAAAGTGATCACTCTACATACTGCAAACCCAGATGAAGTGATTAAATAATCTTTCTGAAGTTAATTTTGCATCCTGTGAAAAAATATCTTTCCTATCCCTTCAGTTTAAGTGGTAATAATTTGATTTTCCTCTTTCTGAGGAGCTCTTCCTCTAAAAGCTCCTTTCAAATATAAACTTGCAAGAAAAATAGGGATGATTTGTGTGTTGTGGAAAAGGAAAACAAAGCTGTCCACAGTGATGGAATTTGTGTGTGCATGCTGACAACTGGATTGTGCCTTGTGGAGAAGCTGCCCATGTAACATAGACTTTTTCCACAGGTCATTTAGATGCAAAAATTTATCAAGTTCTGTGAAAACAGGCAGCTGTGCAGATGAAGGAACAGATTAGACACTAGAGAACAATGTCTCCCACCCCCCCACTCTTTCCCTAGGGGAGATATTTTAGAAAAATACTCTGAGGAAAGCTTTAGGCAGAGCCTCTGAATTCTTTAGACTCAAGAGTTCCTCCCAAAAGTAAATCAGGATTTGTTTACTCTGATGCTCATAAAACTAGTTTCATTTCACTTCTCTCTGCTTTGATAGCACATTGGAGGCTGGACAAGGCTGGAGATATGAGTGGGAAAAGCATTACCTCTGTGTTGTAATGACAGACGAGCTTCAGATGTGTTTGTTGTATTTTATACCAGGGCTGTATTTTGGCTCGCAACTTTGGCCTTTGATAACCCCTGTGCAGGACTGAACATTGTGTTTGTGGCCAAAAGAAGGGAGTTTTGGAGGAGAGGACTATTTGAGACTCAGGTTTCAGGTTGTTCTTGTAGCAGTCAGGAGGACACACCAGGTGAGAAGAGACTTTTCCAGCCTTGAGCCTACGTGGCAGAACATTGACACTGGTTTGTCACGCAGTACAGACATGCAAAGTTAGCAAGTGAAGGGGCAAGCAAGAACCTTTCCTTAGAAGGAACCATGAGGAGTCCTAGCTTTGCTGCTTTTCTACTGCTGTGTAACATCTAACCTGTCTTTTTCACCAAGTACAGCTTTTTTTTTTTGTTGGCCAAGAGCTTCATCTCTTTATTCTAATTTCTGGTGTGGGTTTGTTCCTCTTTCCTTTGTCAGCAATGTTGCAGTTATCTGGACCTGAATGGGGGTGGAGGGCTTTCAGTGGAGAGCCTGTGTCCTTGGAAGTTGCCTGCCCCAGTGGACTTGGCATAGCCTAGCACATCAACCTCCCTCGAAGTAATTTACAAAGCTTCTCTCTTAATTCAACGTCATCTGATGTGGAGAGATTTTGAGTGTATCATCTGTGGAACTTTACTTTTGCATGTGATTGCCTATATCAGCAAGTAATTCTTGTATTGTTTTGAATGACCTGTATTTGTGCATAAGTACAACAAGGGGTTTCATAGAAACTAAAAAAAAAAAATTATCACCATCCCTATCTAGTAGCAAACCACTGCCCAGAAATTAATCAAGTTTCACTTTCTTTTAGCCCAGATCCAGTTTGCATTTGGTCCTGCAGCAGTGAAATCATAATTCTGTTTTGATGTGTTTGATAATAGTATAATTTTTCACCTGTCAACCGATTTATGATGGCATAAACCCAGGATTATTACTTCAATGCAGGAGAACATGAAGGAGGAGTTGAGATATAAGGGAGAATAGAGCTGTTCACAAATGTATTTTTATTGCATAATAAAAAATTGTGAAGTTTTGCAATCTTTCATCCTCTGTAATATCTCCGTTCTTATACGCATGAATGTTCTCTCTTAAGGAAAAATTTTTAATGAAAAAGATAGCATACAAAGATTCTGAGCTCTTAAAAGACAGATATTATTTTAATACAAAATGTCAAGAGCACTGGACCTTTCCTGATTTGCGGCCACAGATCCACTGTGCTGTAATGGATATGGCACTATAGATATGCTCATTTCAGGTCAGGCAACCTTGTCCACTTTATTTATGATTATTATTAACAGAAATGCTAGCTGTCAGACACGATCAACATGAATCAGCCCAAGGCCCCTGTAAAAGGAGCTCTAAAGAGTCTTTAAGAGAATCACCAGCAGATCTCACAATTACTTTTGAAGTTCTGACACATTGGAGAGACATCATTTTTTCTTGAGATTAAGATCTTGTCTTTCAGTGCTCTTAAATGCATGATTTGTATGTGTAGGTGCTTCTGCCCTGAATGTCATACATGAAGCATCAGACCTATATTGACAGCTTTTGAAGGATACAGCTAATTCATATCCTTCACTGTTAGCCTTAGGTTAAATTTTATGCTCTGCCTGAGTACCTGTACAGTTCACAGACAGCCCAGTACAAAGCTGTGTATGTACAAAATTAGAAGAAAATAGAAAAAATATATTTGCCTCTTGAATTCTGGTGCCCTTTGAAAAATCGTGTTTACATCATGAAGCACATAAGCCTTTTCCCCTAAAGCTAACCTATCCATTTAATCAACATTCCCATCTTTGTATCATCTAATATTGGTTCTATAACATCATGTCAACATATATTGGCCCAAAGTGAGTGTTTATGGCAGAAACAGAGCTATTTAGCCCTGATCTACAGTTGTATATTTCAAAGCTTTGTACAGCTGCTCCTTAATCCACCCTGCAGTCCAAGACCTCATTTTACAGAGTAGAAAAGAAGGTGGAGAATTTTACTGCCTTGCCCAGTGCCCTCAACCAAGGCAGAGCCAGATCCAGGGTTAAATTACAAACACCCATGACTCCTAACCTCAGCTACAACTGACTTTGCCATACATCTTCCCCTCCCATTGCTGAGCAGTGGAGAGGAGAGTTTCATTTATTTTCTTTTTATGGCAGACCCTTCCTCCCTCTTTGCCCACAATCATATGCACAACTATGTTTTCTTTGATTTTTTTGCTCACTCCATTACCCTTTTCCCTGTAAGAAACAACTGACATCTCAGCCATATCTCTGTTTGTGGCTCCAGTCTCCTGTCTCTTGGGTAGACAGGGCTGTCTTGAGCAGGGCACTGAAGTGTGGGGGCATAGTTTGTACCATTATCAGTATTATTTTTTAATTCCTCGGGAATTCCAATTCCAATGTCCCTGTGCTACTCCATGGAAAGGCAATAATAAGAGTACTTTTATAATACATATTCCTGTATGTGATCAGGAAATGCATTCTGGTTGAACTCCATTTTGCAAAAGCCATATTTGTCTCCTGGGGATGCAACAGATATGAGAGGGAGGCAGGCAGGCGGGGTGGCAGATTAGGACTTGCAAGATCTATGTTGTATTCTCTGGTGTGCTGCTGGTTCACTGTATCACCTTGGGCAACTTGTGTAATTTTTGTGTTCTCTGGTTACCAGCTCATAAAAGTAGGTAATGGTGGAACAAAAAAAGTGACAGCAGGGTCTTTAGATCAAAAGTGTTATCTACCTGCTTTTTGCTCTTCTGATTTGATTTTTAGCATCTTTTCCTGAGTTTAGTTTTGATGTATGGGGGTATTACTTTAAGATAACTCTCAATGCAAACATGACTGGATGGTTTCAGAGATGCAGCTTTGGTGTTAGCTCCATGTCTTGCCCACTGTGAGCTAACAGGAAAGCGAGAGCCCAGGCTCTAATGAGGTTTACCCAGTAAAGGCAGGTCCTGTTTGCATTCTCATGTAATGTTCATAAATGCCTTGTTTCTACCTTTTGCCGCCCTCTCCTACAGATGTTATTTACAGGTTCTGGTCCCTTACAGTGTTTCAGTGCTGTCTATAATGAAACCTTCCCTGGGAACAGCAGAACAGGAGGGTCTCTGAGATGATTATCATAATTAGGCATTTTCATGAAGACACACAGATCTTTCTGAAGCTGTTTTCTTTCCTGTTCCCTTTGGGAATAGGGTTGGGTGCCTAAGAGAGTCTCCATCCTATGTACATCGAGTTAGACCTGTGGGCTGCAATCTGTCACTGCTTGCAGCACTCTGCTGAGATGGGATGGACATGTGCTAAGGAGTGTGTCTCCTTTGATTTCTCCAGTTGAGACTTTTTGGAGCTGAGTCTGAGCCAGGAGCTTTATTGGTGGCGGGGCTTGTGCCAACAACACTCAGGGCAGTGATCTGTGACCTGAGCAGGCTTGGGGAAGCAGGAAGTGTGCAACAATCATAACGTGTCGGTGGGACCACTGCCTTTCAGTTGGCATGCACAGACCCACTCATGGGAGCAAAGACACAGACTTGGGCACAAGAGGAAGATGTGAGAAGGAAGGAGAGAGTTTGAAGACATGAGACTTTGGGCATAAAGTCCTTCCCTGTAAAGCATTTTCAAGTTGGGTCAGTCAGAGCCAGTTCATCCTTTTCCTGAATGTTAAGTATCAGTAAACACCAGAAGGGAAGAACCTAAGAGAGGCCATTGAAAATCAGGCCAAGTAGAAACACAACTGGGAAAAATTAAGGTTTTCAGATGCTGACTTCCTGAAGTTTAAACCTGTGCCCTGAGTTGGAACCTGTCTGACTATAGACAATTAAAGATTCCTGCTGCAGCATTTGATGGCATTCACAGTAAAGTTTGATGACTCCTTGAGGCTCTTTCTCAGTACTAACTTTCAACACCAAAGTAGAGCAAATTGCTACATGATTTTAAACACTTTAATAAAAAGACTGAATGTTAAGATGTGACAATAATTATCTACAGTTAGAGACCTTTTCTCTCTTACTAGTGTACTCTAGCTTTCACTGGTGGGATGGTTTTAAAGACGGAGATTTAGAGGTTCCTGGAAAGCCCTGAAAATTCTATACTTGAACATATCCACGCTCTGGAAGCACTTAGCCCTGTCTATGAAAGCAGCAGAAAAAGCCAGAGGCTGAATCCACAGACTGTAAATTATGAAAGTCCGTCTCCAACCAACATTGCAAAGCATCACATTTTGAAACATGGCCAAAATGATAATGATAAAACAAAACACCAACAAAGGGAGTCTGAGCTTTTCTTGTTGAATCCAAGTGAAAAGGAATTTGGTTCATGTTTAGACTGCCTAAGGCACAGTGTGGGGAGCTGAAAATTGCCCTTTGTATCAGAAAGCTGTAGGGCATTTCCAGCATTTCTACTTTAACTTGCTTACAAGTGATAGTAGCTAATTGATATCCTGCATTATACCTTTACTGTGACAAAGGATGTTTAGAATTATATGGGAAAATGCTGTTTGCATCTGGGTGACCACTTTATGCATATGACTTGCTGGCTGGACAGCCCTGGGGGGAGGAAAGGGAGGGGAAGTGCAGGCTTCAGCTCCAATTTTTTTTTTTTTTTTGTTCATTAAAACAACAGCATTGATTTTCCCAGGTCAAAGCCAGGCCATTTCATGCAGCAAATCTGTGTTGAAAGGGATCAGAGTAATCATTTTTTACACGCTTGACTACTGCATGCCAGCACTGAGCTTTCAGCCACATGAACATAGGAATGATTTAATAGAGGAAGTGGCAGCAGGCTATTGTGCACGGTGAAGGCTCCATGTAACATGCATGACTGAGTCGCACACCATTAGGCTGGGTGTAAATAAAACCTGCTCCTGACACTACCACAGAATTAGCTCACTGGAATGCCTCCACCACTGTCCTTTTGGGAGCAAATGCTCTGGCTTTAGAGCCCCTTCCCCCTCCAGCCTCTACCTTTGCTGCCCAAGTGACTGGTGCAGCTATTTAGTGCAATACTGTAGTAAGAATAAGCAGCTTCTTAAATAATACCACAATGCTGACAAATACCTGTTAAACCAAAATCCAGTCTGAAGTGAGATAAATGTTTAGAGGAGACTCTGGTTGTTTTTTGCTAGGAATTGTGGGTGATGTGTATCTTCCGTGGAGCATCTCCCAGATTATTTGTCAACCTGCCACGTTGCAGGAGGACTGCTTCCTGATCTGGTTTCAGCAGTGCTCATTCACCAGCTCTAAACTGCCCTGAAAAAATTAGGAGTTTGCTGTACATCAGCATGTTCCTTATACCAGTACAGAAGCAGCATATCTAGTATAGGTATGGATGGAATATTACAAAAAAGGGTTGCTTTATTCCTGTATACAGGCAGCAGCGATTTCTTGCCTCAGGTGTCCTTGTATTTCTTATGAATTCACAACAGTGGGATTGCGTAAAAGTCAATACAGAATATGTCCTGAATTATTTTACAATGAGGTGGGCATAGAAAATTTTCTTCTGAACAGTGTATCCTGTCAGTATTTCCTATTCCACGTGCGCCTATTGGGTGCAACATGGTCCTTCCTATGAAATCTGTGTAATCTGAGTTGTCGGGATGAGTGAATGCTATTTAGATTTTCTGGAAATACACACCTGGATTCTTTGATCTTTGGAGTACTAACCTCAAGATGGGGACTCTAAACACTTATGGTGTAGTCCCCACATCCTTCAGAGGGGCCTTCCACTGGAAAACATTGGCAATGTCTTCAGTAATCAGGAGGAGACCTGTGCAAACTGTGTGAAAATCTGAGGAGTGAATGTGCTGGCTATGTGCTCTGCACTAGGCAAAGTGCACTATAAAATAAATTAGGAGAATGGAGGTCAAAGGATTGGGAGGAGTTGGTTCAGTCATGGACAATTGCCCATAAGGGCAGATCTCATTAGGAAATGAGAATGAGAGACAAAGTCAGCATCATATTTTCAACTCAAACAAAACAGGAGTCCTGTTGTCAGACAGTGAGGAGCAGCAGGAGGAACAGGACAGATAATCTTTGCTGGTAAACAAACAATTTGATGCTACAATTGACATTGATGCTATTGCTATTGGAGGCACAATATTTCTTGGAAATTAAGCTACACAAGGAATGGTGGGAGCTTAGGGGTATTTCTCTAGTTAGCCAGGACTGGTTTTAGTAATTGCCTTGGACTGTCTGGTGAGAAAAAAACAAAATGCTGAAGAGCAAGTTCTGTAGAGAAAGGCAATTTTACATCCCATAACATTAAGTGCTGCGGGGAATAGCTTTGGCTGCACATCCTTCCTTTGACCACACACTATAAACTTCTGAAACAATGTTATATCAAGTTACAGTTTCATTTTCTGTTTGAAACAACTTGAAATTTCTAGGACAGCCATTGTTTTGAATCCCATTCAGATGTATCCTGCTTTGAAGAGATATGCATCACACTGCTTTTCATTAAAATTTTGCATTTGCAGTTTTTACCTTTACCTGTTTCACAGAGAAGATGCTCAGTGTGGAGTTTGGAAAGCAATCTAAGGGAAACACTTTAAAATATACAGTACTTAAGCAAAACCAGACTTTTTAAAGCTTCTGCCCTGGTCAACACATACTTTTTTGAGCACACATCCTTATGCATGTTGGCAATTTTGCTGAGGTCAGTGTGTCTTCTTATCCTTACAGTTACCCTTGGTCTGTATTTCTCATACTTTAAGGCTTCTCTGAGCTTGTCTTTTCTGAAGCATGTTCCTTAAGTGCCACTCTTCAGTCAGATCTGCTTTCACCCCACACACCTTCACTGCTCTGCTAGTCTCTGTACCTTAAATGTAACCTGGCCAAACCTTAACCTATAGGTCAAGGTAGAGCAACAGATCTATTGCAAAATCTTGTATTCTGCACATTTTGAGGGCTATTTCATAGCATGGTTATTCATGCTCCAGATAGGTTCAGGAGTGTGGATAAATTCAAACTGAGTGAAAAACATATCCTTCAAGACATTTAGCAAATTACATGTTGCTTTACATGCTGCATGGTCATAAATGAACATGTGGTTATTCTGCCCTTGGTTCATCTTACTGGATTTATTTAAGATTGATTTTTGGTATAAATTTCTTTTTTGAATGGAGAAATTAATCTCATTTTCATGGCAGGAGGGTCAGCCAGTTTGCTGAGGGGCAGAGGTGGGGCAGAGGTGGGAGGGACATACTGAGAGCTGCTCCTGTTGAGCTCCCTGGCTGTCCAGGGAGCAGTGTGACATAATTTCTACAAAGCATTTTATTCATTATACAGTCAAAATTGATGAGATCGTAGCTCCATCAAGTGCTCCCAATAAATTTGGAACTTCAAATGGGTATTTTCTATATAAAGGGAAAACTGTATTAATTTTAACAATTTAATTGTTGTGTCTGTGTGTTGTTACGGATGAACAAGCTGTCAGCTGCTTTGTGACACTCATCCTGAAGCTCTGCTTTGGCTGTATCTCCTTACTGATCCCAATTAAGGTAACATCAGAAAAAAAACAGAGGCTAAATGGAGATGTCAGTGGCAGGAGTCTCCTGTCAAAAGACACTGTTATTTTCTGTACCTGGGCTAATAAAAAGCCTATTAATTAGTGCATGTTTAGAACAAACTGGATCTGGTTTTGCCTTACTGGAAAGATGAAGAAGATCTTTCATTTAATTTCGCCTCAAAGCACTCTAAACCTCAGATAAATGATCCTGAGTCAGCATTCAAGGCTCAGATAAAAAGACATCTCTCTTTCTCTTTCCTCTCTGCATCTCACACAGTTGTACCCACTTGGAGACCTGTGTCCCAAAGGAGCCCCTGGGCAGACAGTGGGGAGTTGGGTAGCCTGTGGTGGCTCTGCCCTGTTGCATTGCCTCAGTGCACCAAGAGCCAGCAGCTCTTTTGTTGTAATAACCCATGGGCAATCCAGGCGTGAGTTCTGACCAGAAAAATATAATGAGTTAATGTCTCCTGCCATACTGTAGTCCTCTCTGCCTCTCCACCAAGGGATAAGCAAGTGCTGTTAAACAAGGCCTCAGATTGGAGCTCTCCTTCTAGACCCCAGGCTTCTGTTTCTCATTGAGTCAAACATATATGGATGAGAATTAAATGCAAAAATATTTACCATCATCCCTGTACTTCATACCCCAGTGACATCTGTTTTGCTTTGCTCCAAGTAGGAGCATGATGCTGTTGTCATGGCAAGGTGCACTGGAGCCATCCACCTGCATTCCCAGAGAGTCTCAGACCTGGGCTTTTTCTCTGGGCAGAGATGTAGTTTTTCCAGTGGGGTGGTTTGAAAGTGCCTCATTGCACAAGAAGGTGATGTTAACAGCCACAGTGAGGAAAAGGGGAAGAAAATCAAACATCACAGAAAAAGGCACTACCTTAGTCATAATTCAGCCATGCGTGGAAAGCTGGGCAGAAGGAATTTCCAGTCTGCTCAGCTGCTTCCTGGAAGTGCTAGAGCTAGTCTGTAGGCATGTCAAGAGAGGAGTGTGACCACCAATGTGGAACAGAAAATAAAAAGAATTAACAGCACTCAGTGCATTAAACAGGAGGTCAGATCTGATGCTTGTAGATATTGCCGAGTCTAAAAGCTGAGAAACAGCAAAGAGATTGCTTTTACACGCAGACAAAATTTGAAAGACTGCTCCTGTGGGACACCAAAACCCTAAAAAATATTTTAAAATGTATTTAATGCCTGAATTCATTTTGCTCTTGAGTGACACTAGGACTATATTCAGTGCCCTTCCCATCTAAGCAAGCGGAGGGTTTGTTTCCCAGGAAGGCCTGAGCCTGTTGCAGGATCTATTCCTGCACGTAACGAAATTTAATAGTCTCACTTCCCTTCAAGTATGCAGCTGCTCCCACCATTTGGTTACCTTTCTCTAGCATTGCTGACAAGAGTCACCCTTAGCGTTACGGTTTGTTGAGGTCTTCCCAAACTGTATTTCTCTCATTGTTTTCAGTTTTCATCTGTGATAATGGGTCAGGTCTTGCTTTTCCTTTTGTCAAGATCCGACTCTTCTCTTGATCAGGCAGTTTAATCTAGAGATTAACTGAAATGTATTCAAGGTAAGTAAATACTGACATTGTCTTCCAGTGACTGGTACTACAGATCTAAAATAACTCCTACTTGCTAGTATTTGTAAGGCTTCATTTGTTCTGGCATGAACTTTTTTGCTGGGCTGCAGTTTGAGGAGTAAATACAACCATTATAGGTGTCACAGGATGGGCAGTCCAGATCTCAGGCTGTTTGTTATAAAACAGCCTTGTAGAGCTCCCTGACTACACAGAGCTCTCTGTCCATCAGCTTTGGCTGTGCTCTTCTTTTCTTGCATCCAATTATCTCAGATGAATTCAACTAAAAGCTCTGTAGACTACGCTTTACAGATAGCAAGATAGACCATTCTCATCTATTTTAGAGCTAACATTTACAGGTTAATTACGGGTCTTTAACTGCTGGTTTCTAGCACAGACTGCTGCACTCAGAAATCATGGGATAAGATGTGATAGTTCACAAAATCAGCAGAGAAACAGACTACAATGAATGAAACTCCACCATGGTTTGTTACTGGCAAATTTGAAAACTAGGTAATCAATAGATATTTGGAGGTTTTTGTTTTGGATGGGTTTTGTTTGGTGTTCTTTTTTTTTGGCTTTCATTGAAGCACCAAGTTGACAGACATGTTGAAACTATTTGCATTCAAGTCTCAATAAATATAATGTGGGATATTCCTATAAATGGTTTTATCTTGTTTTTAAAATAAAATCTGCATAATTATTCTGCATCTCTTCCCTGCTGGCATCACTTTTATTCTTGCAGCCAAGAGAGTCAGTTAATAGTTTCATTCAAACTTGCTGGCTCCAGCTTTTGTTTTTGGCTTCTCCCATCCCTTCTATTCCTGCTGCCTCCTAGGGGAGACGTTGCAGGAATTGTCAGCTGCAAATTTTTTTTTTTTTTTTTTGTAAACCCATCCATTGCTCTGATTGTGCTAAACCAAGCAAGCAAATGCAACCAGTTGTTTTTCTTTTTTGTGTGTCTGTTTGTTCTTTCTTCCAACAAACCTCATGTTCAGCTTTCTTACCCCTGCCGTTAGGCCAGCGACGTACATTTTCTTCCTTGCTTTACCTTAGGCCCTGACTTGGCAACTCATATGGCAGATGCCTTTTTCAGTGCTCTCATCCACTGCACTGGTATTATAAAGCAGGATGGGTGTGCACAAGCACTAGTATTGAAGCAGGCACAGTGACTAACCTGCCTGCCAGCCTGTTCTTGCTTCTGTCTGGCCCATCATCAGTGCCGCAGCAAGTGTGTGAATGGGAAATGTTTTAGAAGAATATTCTACTGAACGGAGACAAGGCTAATGTGACTCTGGTGGCAACCACCAAGCTTGGATGTACTTACTACAAGCATTTTTGTCCTCTCTACTGGCTTTGCTGCTTTAGTCAGCCTACAGTGTTATTATGCAAAGAACTAGATGGTGGTATTCTGGCACTCAACTCCAGGATAGTGAAAGAACTTGGGTATCACAGTGCTTTTTGTGCTGTGATTAAAAAAAACCTAAACCCACACCTCTCCTGGAGGTGGTCTTTGCAGAGGCTGGCTAATGCTTGTCCTTCAGCTGTAAGAGTCAATACCAGTAAAGAGATAGGAAAACAAAGCTGTTCCAGCCTGCTGCTTTGATCCTTCGTTGGCACACCTGTACACACTGACACCTAAGCAAAGGGGAGCAGACACAGGCTCTGTAAACTTTAGGGTACTTATGCCCTCTGAGTATCAAATCCTGGAGTCAGACACCAAAGAATACATGAGGATCTGACTCATGGGCAGTGGGTACAGCACATTGCAGCTACAGCTCCCATGGCTTCCCTGGGTTTTCTGTCCATTTTCTTCTGTGTGCAAAAAGGCCAAATATATATAATTTGTAGATTTCTCTGCAGATGGGGCAGAAAGGAGAGGCAGTAACTCTGCTAACATGCTATGGCACTTTCTGCATTTGCAGGTTCACAGAGACGGAGGCTTATTCCGGCTTTATCACTGGATACCACTTCCCCAGCAAGGAAGCCTGCCAACAGCCCCGGGGTCCGCTGGGTGGATGGGCCACTGCGAAGTGGGCAGAGGGGCCTGGGGGAGCCCTTTGAGATCAAAGTCTATGAGATAGATGATGTGGAGAGGCTCCAGCGACGGCGAGGTGGGGACAGCAAGGTGAGTGCAATCTGTGTGATCTCCTGGAGTGTGTAAATTGTAAAGGTCAGCTCTTGATATGGAAGATTGGGAAGAGTATCTGAAGTTGAGTATTTTAGAGTAACTGTGGATACAGGCTTTATTATTATTTTAAGGCACTTTTCCTTCCTACCTCTTATCACTTGTTTAGGCAGTTCGAGATGTTGTTCTCAGACATGGTTTTGTTTGGAGAAACTTTCTGTGGTGGGTTTTCCACTACACTTCACCCACACAGCAGATTTGTTAATAGAGAAAAAAGTGGAATAGTGTTGAGACCTTCACACAGGCTTGAAGGAGGATAGTTCTATTACTGGAATTGTTTCCAGACTGGCAAGGGTAGCACAGCCCTCACTCTGGAGTCACTTACTGCACGTCTTGATGGTTGCCACCTCTCAGAAGTCACATGAGGCCAGGCTTCTTGTCCGCAGACAGCACTGCACCCTGTTCTGTCACTGTGCTCCATATCTTTATAGAAAATATATCATCTTTATTAATGATTGTGGATTACTAGAGCTTTTCATAACACTCTGCCTTTGTTTAAGGATATTTTAAATTTGATATTGCTACCAGTTTTCTATTTTAAAATATGACTACTGCATTTCTTATGTGCCAAGCACAAGGGTGTATTTAGGCTTTTAATGAAGCAAGCAATGGATTTTCTTCTCCCAAAAGCTTAGGTTTTTTTAGCCAAACTCTGGTGACAAAAAGCAGAAATGTTTTACCGCAGTTAATCTAATTTCAAGATGCTGCCTGTTATTAATTATTATGGTTTATTATTAACTACCATTGCAAAGTCTCCAAAGCTCACTGATGGAAAACATCAAAACCAAACAAAAGCAATAAAAATAAAAAAGATGATGGATTTCATGCAGTGATTCATATGCTTCCAGAATAAATGGCTCATTGTCAGTATTATTGATTGGAAGATCATTTCACTGAATGAATCTGAATATTTCTTCTCCTCTTCATCTATTCCTTCCTTGCTTCTTTTTCCTGTTTGGCAGGAGGTGATATGTTTTAATGCCAAGCTGAAAATCCTGGAGCATCGCCAGCAGAGAATTGCTGAGGTCAAGGCCAAGTACGAATGGTTAATGAGAGAACTGGAGGTGACAAAACAGTACCTGATGCTGGATCCTAATAAATGGCTTAGTGAATGTAAGGGCATCCTTTTATTGCCTGGACTCATAGGTTTCCTTGGGTTTATATAATGGGGGTGGGTGGAGGAGAGCAGAAATGTGTGGTAAGAGAGTGAGATGTGAACTACTATGTTTGTGAACTAAAATGAACCAACATATAACCTAAGAGCAAGTTTTCGGCTGATTGTATTTCTAGAACTAGTTCCTATAATTCTTATTAAATGTTTACAGGAGAACTGAACAATCCTTTTTGCCTGAGAGCTGAATGTTGAAATGGTACAACATTCTAGTGGTGGATATTGCCATTGGTAGATTAACATTCACGCGTTTCAGTCCACAGCTCCCGAAAATGAGATTTTTTTTTTGGCCTCAGATCACTCAAACGTATAAGCAATATTATAAATCTGCTCTTCTACCACAAAATAACACTGTGAAGCAAACTTGTCCCTTGGCACCAGTGGGCTTACATGAAAAATGAATTTGGCCCATTTTTTATAACTATATATGTAAAGTTCAGAGAGCTTAAAGATCATTCACATTCAAATGAAGAAGGGCTTCAGCACCTCAAAGGAAAAAACATAAAGAGTGCTGCGGTAGTTATACAACAGTTTTTAGTATGAGCAAGCAGACAAGTTCATATCAAAAAGTTCTAGAAAAAAAGCCACAATATGCAATTTATCTAGGATAATGACATGTAGCAAAAGGAGGCTGGCTGGTGTGTTCTCTTACAGCATCCTAACTCTTCCTTTGACAGTTGCCTTAAGTTGACCCTAGATTGGTACATCCTTCAAAACAGCCACAGTATAGGTTTCAGGAACACTATTAAGGAGGAGAAGTAAAGAAAGACAGCTTTAAAGAGAGCAAAGAATTTACTGTACAGTGCTGTTCACTTAGAGTGTGATGCCTTTGCTTCTGATTCTAGGTTGGTAAATGCAGAAAGCCTCAAGGATTGCAAAGACCTCAGGGACTAGATAAGATGAGAAGTCCTGGCCCAGATAATATATCTCACACTTGGCTTCCATGGAAGCTACTGTTGGCTGGTCTCTGGCAGCATATGGGCGCCTAAGTTAGAGTTTTTGATGTGTATGCCTTTCCTTGCCATGCTTGAGTGGTCAGTGAGAACCATATGGAACAGAGAAAGGTGGGAGGAACAAAGAGACTAGAGATTGGTTTCTAGTTCCGAGTTCTGAATTCAACAAAGGAGTTGTCCTCCCAGGACAGAGGAGCTATTTAAAGCTGCTTCTGGTCAGGAGAATGTGTGAGAAAGTCAGTACATGCTTAGCACTCAACATTTGCTTAAGGGTGATGGAGTGTGGCAAAAGCCATCTGCAGCTCTGGTGAGGATGGCAGAGCATATTGCTCAAGAAAGCATCCCATGCAGCTTAGAAGTATTTTTCACAATGGGCAAGCCACTGTGCCATTTTAATTGCCATTAAGCAGAAAAGGCAACTTTTAACAACAGTGGCAAGCCAGAGGTAATAATGTTGTATATTGATGGGTCTGAAGACTTGAATTAGTTCTGACTATCCCAACAACAATCACTGGGTTTTTTTTTTACTTTTCCTATCTGTGTGGTTTTTTCCCCCACAGTTGATCTGGAGCAGGTATTTGAGCTGGATTCTCTGGAATACCTGGAGGCCCTGGAATGTGTGACTGAGCGTTTGGAAAACCGTGTCAACTTCTGCAAGGCCCATCTTATGATGATCACCTGTTTTGACATCACCTCTAGACGCCGATAAAGTATGAACCTCAAGAGAATTTCAATGTGCATCTCTGCCATCCTCCTTTTCCCTTCCAAGTAGCATCCCAAAGACAAAAGAATGAGGATGAAGGTTGGAGTCAAGTCTCAACTGTGTGTATGAGAGATTTGCTATACTATACAGAGGTCTTGTATTAGAAAAAAACGGGACAAGCATGAAAAATGGAGATATAAGGTTGTTGATTCTCTTAGCCTAAAAGAGCACTTTGAGGAACCTATAAGGATATGTCTGTAAATAAGAACTGCTGGCAGAAGACACTTCTTTCCCTGCATTAGCTGAGGAAGGAGAAAAGGTGGTTGTAGGACTTCCACTGAGAGGTTCATTAAAAGAAAACCTATCCAGAAAAACTGTTTAAGTGCCTTGCAAATCTTTATTATCCAAACATTTATGTTCATACTTTATTGTGTACAGATGGTGCTAGTCAAGAAAAGAAAAAGGAAAAAAAACAAATACACTTTTGAAATGTATTTACAGCTTGTTTTTCTCTTGGTGTTTTCTCCTATTTCAGACTTGCTGTTTCTAGGTAACTTGTGTTTGTAGAGATATTTCCTAATCAGTACAACATATGAATAAATGTTAACTGTCTTTTCTTGTTACCAGAGTAAGGCCACTCAAAGAGAAATTCAGCTTTCCCAGATGACACAAAAGTATTTCTAGCAGAGAGTAAGATTTGCTTATATGTCTTCTGTACTCTCTTATATGCTGGAGAACATAGTAATTTTCCCAGCCTGTAGGTTTTGCAATGTATGAGAGAGGAGAAGTGACATTACTGTGAAGTAAACATCTTTTCAGTTTGATCCAACCCCCCCAGCTTGTTTTCTTTTTCATATTTTTTTTGCTTTGTACTGGCTGGAGTTATAAATGAGGAGGTACTTTTATCCTAACCCCTTTTTCTGGTGCTAATAACTTGCTGAAAAATTATCCTTCAGGCTAAATATTCCAACAGTTATCAGTCCAAAAATGAGTGATTATTCTGTGATTTCTTTCTTCAGGCTCTGACTGATAAAATTTACCTTCACCTCTTTATGACATATACCACTGCAAAACGTGTTTTGGCAGCTTTGGATCCCTGGCCCAGTGTGTCCATAGTCACAGACATACCTGAGAAGCTCAGGCTCTACTTAGCTTAGTATATCTGGAAATAAAGTAAATGAGTAGATATAGCACTTCAAGTATGTTGGCTATGGCATCTGCTTCACTAATCCTCCAGTACGTGAAGCCATGGCAAAATTCACATTGACGTCAAAAGGACAGGGGCCTGTGCCTCAATGCACATCCAAATGTTTTACTAGTTTGCCTCTTTATCTACAAAAGAGTAAGTGGGAAGGAAAATCCTTTGTGTTTTATAAAAAAATGTTCAAAATCTGCATTTTAATTACATATGGGCATGAAGCATTATTTTGTTGAATTAGGTTTCTTATTCCTCTGTACTGAAATAAGCCTATACACAGAAATTCCTCTTTCACATACACTTGTGCTACCCTCCTGTTGCTTGTGAGGAAATAAGAGCCTCATTTAATATATACTCAAAATGCATCTACTACTGTACTTACGTGCAACTTTTCTTTTACCTGCAACATCATATTAATGCTATCTTACAATATCCCAAGCAACAAGTTCCAGTGGAAAAATAATACTGATAGATTTTCTAGTGGTTAGGTGAAAAAAAAAAAAGCTTTTTTAAAAAATAGAAATAACATTTTTATAGTTTTATTTTTATTTAGTAATAACAAATCTTATTAATTCTATTACCCTTGTCACTGGATTTTGTAGAAGATTCTTCTTACAGTCTATAAAAGGGGAAAAAAGGTCCTACATGTAACTCAGTTTCTACTCTGTTCCACACCAATTTCCTATCATGAAACTTTTATTCCAAGTAAGAATTAAAGACATATCCCCTTCTCTCTCAAAGGAAAAAACCACCACCACCACCAAAAACTCAAAACCAAACCAAACCAAAAAAAAAAAAAAACAGCTGCAGAGAGCCAAGGAAATCGCCCCTACACACAGTCTGGGACTTATACAGGAGTGGTGATGTTTCTATAAATCGAGTGGACACATTTCAGAGGTATTGTAAAATATCGATTGCATGTAATATTCCACATCATCATTAACTCAATTATTCATTGACTCTAGATTTGGTACTTCTGTAGATTGGGATGCATAGAAAGCAGCATGTCTACCTAGCTATTACTTAAAACAGTAAGAGCATATGTTCGCTCTGTTTACCATGATGGACCAAAATTGATTCCTGAAACCAAATGGATTATGCCAAGGATGAATTTTGCGTACTGAAAATTATGTACTAATTAGCAGAATCATAGTACTTACAAATATTTTATTTCTGAGGACCTGATTAAAGGGACCATTAACACTCCCGTTATATACTAGTATTCATATCCTAAAATCCATACTCATCTTCTCTTTCTTGACTTTCTGTCATTGCAATTCAGAATTTGCCACTATGTTTTTAAGAATTGTGATGGCTTAATGGAAAAAGAGGAATGAAAAATTTGTGGAGATTTGAACACTATAAAATGTTTTCTTCTCAAAAATAGCTTTTTACTTCAGTATTTATATTATTATATTTCAAATATCTGCAAAAGAGGTAATTAAAAGCATCAAGACCTTATTATGCAATGGATCTTAGTCTGCAGTAGTCAGCATTTTACAGAAGACCCATACACTTCTGCAAGTCATCCAGGAAGTCCCATTATTTAAGGAATTGCCAGCATAATGCTGTTTTTATGTTGATTTTTTAAAAGGCATCATGTTGCCTAAAATACACAAGGAACAACATGAATGTAATGCTTAATCATTTGCACATTCAGAAATCAATCTTATTTCCCTGGGACAGCTTTAGTGGCGAACAGCAGTGTTAATGTAATTAGGTTTGAAGGTTAATTCTTTGTTTGCATGTGTGACAGGAGATCACAGCTCTTCATTGTCGAGTTGTGTGACAGCTGCAGAACAGCACTACTGCTCCGTATCCCCACTACTGTTCTCCAGCACGGGCAGCTGTGGGGCAGCTTGAGGCTTATTCTGGGAACTGCTCGTCTTTGCATATGTGAGCCTTATTCATACAAGGGACAGAAGTTGCTTTATAGCCACAAATTCAAGTGTAGCCTTAGACTGAAGACTTTGGCTGCAATCTGGATTCAGACATCCTTCTGGTCTGTGTGAGCTCTTGCAGCAGGCAGAAAGCTATGGGTCACACCCCTGCTGGCTCCAGGTGCTGGGTCACTTTGTGTCCTAGAGGATATGGGAGAGCCCTAATTCCTGGTATGTTTGTCATAATGACACAAGTCTTTTCTCTAGGCATGCATGCCTTGTATTTGCCTCAAACTAATTCCTTGTCAATTCATTCAGATCTAAGCAATCCGAAGTATTACTTTATAGAGAGACAAGGAAGCAAATCAGCACTTGGGCTCTCCTTTCTTAGGTCTTTACTGGGCCTCTTCTCATCTCACCTGCGCTAGTAAAACTGAAGCACAATTGTGTTAAGAGTCAGGAGAGTTACAGCAGTGTAACCTTCCCATAGCGAGGAAAAGGAAAATTCATCCACCTGCCTTTTTTCCTTTTTTTGGTATTTACTGTGCTGTTATATTGTAGCAAAATATTCTCCTCTTACATATTTGATATCCCCTCATTTTGCATAAGGGCCACACACAGGGCTATTGCTGAACATCTGCTGACTTTGATTCGGTCTTGGAGTACCCACTGCCATAAAACATAGCTTCTGAAACATGCAGGTACATAAAACAGTAAGTGGTAACAAGCAATGTCATGATCCTCTGGCATTGAAGCAAGCTAAGTGAGAGTTGCAGATAATGTACAGAAAAGGATGAAAGATATAGAGGCTGAAAACTGGGAGTGATGCTGGAAATAATGCTCACCAAGTCTCATGCTTGCTCACAGGATAGGCTCAGTCCGTCTTGAAGTATGGGAGATTTAAATTTTTTTTTTTCATTTGTCTCGATACTATGGTATGTCTTAAAATGGGGACTATTATCTGTGGCATGGAATTCAAATGTGATGACAGCTGAAGAATACAGACTCTTTTACAAACATTACCTTTTATAAATGTTTGTGATTTTGTTGCATCTTTCTTATGAACTAAAAATAATTGTAAAAACAAAGGGTATATACATACAGAGAAGTATATATGCAAGCAGTCTGAGACAGTCCCCACACACATTATTGTGGGGAGGTAGCATAGGTGTTCACAAATGGTAACACCACCACTCCCCCTTCCTCCTCCAAGGAGTGCCTACAAAACCTTTCTCCTTGCATTCACTGGGATGAAGGTGACTCACGTCACACTACAGAGAAAATTTATGCTTGAAACACTTTTAAGGCCTGCTTTAAAAAGTTCTTTCTTCCCCACCTTCTTCAGTCTACAAAGCCAATTGCTGCAGCTCCCATCTAGAGGCCTGTAATAGTATTCCAAATGAACTACTCTATATTTCAGGGTGTCATGAATTTAAGGCAAGATATTTTACAATCTCAGCTGTTAAATACAATAAATTCTGCATATGTGTGAGGAATACAGCATAGTTACATCAAGTGAGAACCTGGACTCTTGGTGGTCTATGAGATCAAGCTTTCTGTCTAGTCCTAATAGCTTTAAAATTATAACTTGAAGCTTCTTCACTGCAGAAGGAAATTCCATTCTTATAAAACAGAGGCTGAATGACCCTCTGATGCCAGTTCATATGATGGGAGGGATGGTTGCACAGCATCAGGGATACACCAGCTCGCTGCAGAGATCAAAGCATTGGTGTTGTTAAACACTGATAGGAGTGGATGATGACCATATGGAGAGGCACTTTTTCTCAATTCCATGGATGGGTGGCATACCTTGCTTAATCCTGATGTCCTCATGGTCTTTGATTTGTTACTCCACAGGCTTTTGCATTGGCAACACACAGCAGTTTCTGAAGATACAAGGCAGGACATTGCTAGCTATCATAAGATTTGAAACAGGTTTCCAAATAACTATAGCAAACAAAACTGTGAATGATTTGTCAGTGCAAAGTTAATAATCTCTCTCTCTCTCTCACATTTATTGTGTGCTCATCCCAGGGTTATCAGAGTTTCCATACCTGCTCTTGGAAATAATAAACCATTTTATTATTGTCTTTATCTTTCTTCTTTCTCCTTCTCAAGCAACCTTTCAAAAAAAAAAAAAAAAAAGAAAAAAGAAAAAAAAAGAAAAATCTGTTTTCCCTGAAAACATAGCACTCTTTTACTAACCCAGTTGTCAATATGGATTTTGCCACCAACTTCACAAACAGCAATCTCATGCTCACTTATGCAACATTTTGAAGCTCACAAAGGGCATGACGATTCTGCAAAGAATGGAGGTACTGAAAGTGAAATAGTAGCATTCAGCCATAATATTTCAAACTACCTTCAAATGCTCCTGGACAGGAAATAAAACACAACCCAAACCATTTTACTTTGAGTGGTCCTACTTAAGTATTGAGCGAACTTTTTAATAATGGTAATAAATTGGTGCTTGAGGCAGTTTCAGCTATATTACATATTCTCTATATAATATAGATATGGATGTATTCACCCTCTATATTGTATATGTATGTGTGTGAGTATTTACGTGTAGCACACATACATATATGTTTTATGTATGCATAGATACTAACTTTTCTACGTTTTACTTCTTTCCCTCCCATAGCTGAAACTGCTGGTTACTAACATCCACATCATATTCTATGTATGAAGGATATAATTTATTTGTAAACTCAGGATGTTCTTGTTTTATAGAGTTGCTTGTATTTTATAATTTATTTACACATGATGGTTGGAAATGCTTATCTAAGTGCTATGCATTGCAGTCTATGTTTGCTAAATCCATTTCACTCTGTCTGTGGCTATGTTCTTTCTCATTTTAACAGTGGTATAAAATAGGGCTAAGGAGGAGAGAAACTGATAGATATAGAACTTATGCTGGTCCCACCAGTGGGCAATTCCAGAAGAGGCTGTATCAGTGGTAGATATATATATTTTATCAACTAAATTTTATGGGGAAAAAAAAGAAAGAACAGCATGAGGATAAGTTGAAAATGTGGAAAGTCACAGCCATTTTCAAGTTGGTCAACAAATGCATTGAGCCTTTTGCCATTAAAATTGTAAAGTTTATTGTTTGCTGGCTAAAAAATATCCTTTTTGTGGTATCTGAGGTGTGAAACATTGTCAAAAATATGATGTCTGGAAAAAAAAATCAAACTATAGTGGCATTAAATGTTTACTTTTATCTTACCAATATATCTGCTTCCTCCTCCTGACTATTTCACTTTGAATGAGAAACTTTCATGACATTTCCTACCATGAAATGGCTGATAAGAAGGTGCTTTTAACCCACAGGAGGACATGCAATTATAATAGTGAGAGTAAGCAAGATTAAACCTGAAAATAAAATGACCAAAGGGATTCTACCAAGCAAGTATTGCTGAGAAGAAAATTTGCCAGAAAACAATCAGGAATTGCAGGGTTCAATAGCAATGACAGAAATATTACAAGCATCAGAGCACCATTAACTTCTTCCCTGCTGCTGTCCAGAAACAGACAGAAAACATAGTCACAGGCCTGAATTAATCAGGCTTTTACATAAGCTGGTTATGCATATGTGCCTCCCAACATCAGCAGGGGTTGGTCTGTCTGTGTCTGTGAGCAACGGAAAAATCTGAGACCAAACAAATTATGTGTTCTTAGGCATTTCTCCCAATCTCTAGGAATTGTGTCAGATTTCCCTTGGCCACCATGCAGGTACGTAACACAACACAGGAGTTACAAAGAGTTTGTGCCTTGTGTCAAGACATACTTCTTTCTCAGCGAGGCAATAGTGGCAGGTCCAGCTGACTCCTGAGCTCCTGCTAAGGTGTATACAATATCTTCTTGCCTTCAGCTCACATTTGTGTCATTCCCTGTCGATTATTAAGAGGGCGCCTCACTTAGAGGACTTAGATGTAAATATGCTCTCTCTCTATGGGCAAATATCACATGCCCACTATCACTTGGGTAAGTCCAGATAAGGACACTGGTCTCTTCTGATTGGAAGGAAACAGCAAACCTTACTTCTCATAGGGAAGGTGGGGGGGGAAGGAAATAATTTAAAATCTCTTTTAAGACACATCATGTGCTGGCAGATGATTCCCTCATATCCCCTACTTTAGGAGGGGCATATTAGGGTGCTAGGCATCTAAATGTTTGTTTAACAGTTTGGTAAGAATTTAGTATAGTCCTTCTGTCTTATTCTACAGCTCAGTGGCAGAGCTAGCAGTCACAGAGGAGAGATGCAGTCATTTATGTTGACCAGCTCTTACAAACGAAAAGTATTGAGGTGGCTACAGAGGCAAAGGCTGATGGTGGGGAGGAGAGAATCTTGTCCTCTCCCCTCCACAGCAAGCCCTGTGACTGCAGTACTACCTTAGCTGTTGCCCCTGGGCCAGTGAATTTGCATGTTGTGCCACTCCACAGTAGCTGTAAATGAAGATAAACAGCCATTTCTTTTGTCTGTGGGCTCTTCAGAATAGCTCTGTTTTGCTCTAAAGAGCTAAAAGGCTTATTGCCTACTTTTGAGGTAATTTATCTTCATTGCTGTTATCATGCAACCACATCAGTAGTAAGAAACCCAAAGTGCCTTACAGTGACAAAACCAGAAAAATGGGTTAGTGCAAGTCCTAGCCTGTGTCTAAAACAGAACTGATGGTGAGGCACTCTAGATGAGCTGGAAACAAAATCAATTCACTCATGATCTGATCTTGAGCCTTACAGGCCTCACTTAAGGTTTGGGGCAAGACAGCAAGGAAAGGTTTCACTCATGGAGGGAGATCGGGGGCTCACACATATCAAAAGGCTGGTCCTTATGAGGCCTGCTTGAAATTGTTGGTGCCTCTTGTAAACCAATGCCCTATCCACGACCAAGTCTTGTCTTTGAAACCATAAACTTGCTGGACTAAAAATCAGGGGAGGGTTTAGCATGGAAATCTGACAGGCTTCCTTATGGGGTCTTGAATAAGCTCCCCAACTACTGGAAAACCAGGAGAAGAGGAAGTTCTCGCTAAAGGATGTTCCTCTCCCACATCCATCTGCAAAACAGGGTCTCAGGCCCTCACCCTCACTTTGGCTGGTAGAAGTAGCTGCCTGGAAGCTGCTGAGGAGGGATGAGGGTAAGAAAATTCAGTTCCCAGTCGCTGAGATGAACACAAAGCTAATGTTTAGTTCCTCTAGAAAAGGCCATCTGTGGATTTTACGTTTTATGATATGTTAGCAGTCTTGACAGTTGCCAATCTGGCAGTTTTGGAGTCTGGCATCTGCTATTTAACCACTGAGCAATGCTTTGCTGGCTGTGACTACATGAATGCTCTACAATGCTCAAAGACCACTTTCATAATCTCCAAAAACAAGTAGGTAGCCTGGAAGTCCTGTCTACTCCCAAGAACAATTCTGGCAAATGCTGACCTGAGAGAAGCTTCAAGACAGCCAAAACCAGTCCCTCCCCAATGGATGCTTGTCTGGGGAGAAAACCTGCATTCATTTTCATATACGTTTATATGTGTCTCTTCCGTGGACACTTATAGCATGGGTTTGGCACCCATGTTTTGCGTCAGATTGCAGCTCATGCCAACCAACTGGCAGCCAAACCTATTGAGCAGTGTGTGTCTGGCACATATCCATATTTCCATTTCTATCTTCTAGAGACTGAAGTGCCGCCAGACGCATCGGTACTGTGTGTGGGACTCGGGGCTTGCTGCAGAGAGAAAGTCTCACACCTCCAGCGCTGGGGGACCTTTGTCACTCACTTTAAAAGGAGCAGGGTCTCTCCCTTTCTCATTCCTGCACATCTTCATTCTCTGAATGACAGGAAACCAGGGAGATGGGAGAAAACCTTGACATTTTCCTATATTTAGTTTTTCAATACATGAATTGCTCACTGTAGCTACAATAAGGAAGAGGTGGGGGAGCACAAAAGCCACCCCACTCGCTGGGCTGTGCTCTGCAGACTACTCCATAGCGGTGCTGTTGGATGCTCTGTGCCATTTCAGCACTGCCCCTCAGAAACTGCCCCTTGTTGCTTGCTTGAAACAAGAGCTCACGGTGGTGCAAAGGAGTAGCAGTGCTCCTACCCACCCTGTCTTTCAGGGCCTGTCCATGCTGAGTGGCCCAGCTCGCTCCCATCTCTGTGCTTTAGTTGGATGCCCAGGGACACAACTGTGAAAAGAGTCATGGCAGCTGCCTGATTTTATTTAAGAGCAAGCTGCCTGCTGCTAAAGCGGGTTTGATGGAAACCTCACGATACCCAACAAGCGGCACTGAGGGAGTCAAGCAAGACACAGTAACTGTAACCGCATTTTCTCCTAGTTTCCAAGGATAATGGAAGGCATGGCAATTACCTAATAATGGGAAAGACAGCAGCTGGCTCCTGGCCCTGGGGCTAGTGACTCTTGCAGCCCTGGGGGCTGGTGTAGCTCTGAGTTTCCAGAGGCTCAAAGAATATTTCTGAAGGTTATATGAAGCCATTAAGATGTTGTGAAATCCACAGAAAAGTTTCTGGAAAGCCTCTAAGCCTTGGCATTGCAGAGTTTGCATCCACTGGACTCTCTTTTTTCTGCTGTCAAGGCTGAAACAATGGGAGCACCCATTCCAGTCTGCTTGACAATCAGCATTGCAGTGGCATGAAGGGGTCTGCAGAGCAGGTCAGTCACAGGAACAAACACTATCTGCATACTAAATAAGCCTGTAGCCTAGCAAGAGGGCTTTGCACCTGAAATCTGTCATGGGGATTGCAGTTATTGTGAGGCTACCGGGGCACTGAAATACTTCCACAGTGAAAAAATTGTTCTGAAACTGGCGTCTCCACCCAGTAAAATCATCTAGTCACCAATGACTTGTTCTATGAAAAACTTATTTATTGCTCCTCTAAACAATGCCTGGCTTGCTTTTATGTCCTGTTAGTAGCTTGCTTTCCCAATTTTTCCATATATTTGCAACATATAATGGCCCAAGAGACATTTCTCAGTTCTTTTTGGCAGGTTAGTGAAGCCATCAAAGTCAAGGCATATAAGCCTCCCTAGAAGCTCATTGCAGAGCTGTCTGTAGTTTCTTATTAAGGTGCTTTTAAGGCTGAGCTGGCCCTTTTCACCACTGTACATCACACAGGCACTAGGACAGTGATGTTGCTTATACACAGCCCCCAAGACACATCCAGTACAATGTGGTTACAGACTTCTCCTCCAGTCTTAACTGAGAACAGTGCTGCTGGAGCATGGACAAGGCAGCACTATGCGACAGAGATGAAGGACTGAGAGGAGATAAAAGGAATGGCAGAACCCACCCAGGTTCATGGAGACAGGAGGCCATTCACAGATGTGTCAGCAATTTAAGAACAGAGTGATACCAGGTGAATTGCAGAGAAGATGATCATAATGATGCATTGCTTGCCCCTACAAAGGCACAGGACATACAATGTCACCACCTGGCCAGAGGCCTGGGGCAGAGACACAGTTTAATTTTGGGATTCATTTCGGGATTCATTTCTTTGACTCACTGAAAGTAGAAAACCCACTGAGGCTAGGGGAAAAAAACAAACAACCCAAACCCCTAGAACCTAATAGTCATGTCAAAGCTGGCTATGAAGATTTAGGATGTTACTTCCCCTCCTCAAACAGGAACTTTAAGTAAAGGACCCTTATACTAAGCCATTTTGACCTCTTCATAAGCTCTCCCCATAAAGTGTGGAGGCTATTATACTACCTTATCTTGCTAGGATTGTAAACCTTTGAGCTCTAAATTCTATGACCCTAGAAATTCTTCCCAAGGAAATACAGAGTAGATTTTTTTTTTTTTTAAGCATACAGTGAGGTAACTTGTAATTAAACACAAAATAATCAATGTGTTTCAGATGGGTAAGGAATCCTACACCTGACCACATCCTGGAAGCTTTGGTTGGCTGCAGGACCATGCTGGCTGATCAGGAGCTGGCCCACTGGCTGCGAAAAAGTTTATATGGGGCCTGAGGTATACAGCAGGGCTGGGTAAAGGCTGGCACAGGGACACTGGTGCAAAACGTGGCTTCCTCTGCCTGGGACAGTCTGCTGGCCTGAGGCAATGCAGGATTTCCATAATTTTCATCTGGCAGGCTGTGTAAGCTTTTTCATGGGAGTTGCAGGTGGTAGAGGGCATTCCAACCTAATGATAACAAGATTCTCTTTTCTTGGCTGCCTTTTGTAGACCTCCTCCATGGGCTTGCCCAGGTGGCAAAGCCCTACTCCACAAACTGGTGGTGACAGCTGAGCCTGATCCACTGCATCCTCCCTTGCAGGGCTGGGGGGAAAGGCAGGTGGAGCCAGAACATGCCTGGCTTAGCCGATATCAGAGAGCAGAAGGCACAAAATAGCTGCCATGATCCAAAGCCAACACAGGAGATGGGTACTTGTCCTGCTTAACTGTTGCTCTCTGACACTTGCCAAGAGAGAAGCAGCAAGCTAAACATTTCCATGCCAATTCAGAAATTATTATTTTGTGTTTTGTTTTGTTTTGTTTTGTTTTTTAATAGAGCTTTTTGCTCTCTGTTCTCTCCCTCCTCCCCCCTCAACAGGAGTTGGACACTTGATATCTTTTTACAAGGGTAAAACCTCCACAGTCTTAAGAGCAATGGCCCCTGATGAGAGAGTGCATCACTCTCTCAGAGAAGGAAATAATGTAGGCAGTGAGGAAAGTGCTGGTTTCTCTGTGGTGCAGAGCAGGGAAAAGGGAAGCTCCCTAAGGCTTGCTGCAGTGAGAGGTGAACAGCCTCAAAAAACACCCCAAGGCACCTTTGTCCTATACAGAGGAAAATGCAATATGCTCTGGAGTTGGCTTTGGCACATTGCTGCATTCCCCACATGTAAAGGAAAGGTGTTGCTGAAGGCATCACATCAGGTGGGAATAAAATCCTTGCCTTTGCCTCCCTGAGCTCATCATTTGGCTCTGGTCTGAATGGGGATACCTGCCCATCTAAGTGACTGCCTGACAGGTCTTGGTCAAGAGGCAAGAGGTCCAGGTTAAAGCCCATTTGGGCCACAGGCTAGATTTGAGCAAGTCTGAAGGGCTTCAGAGCTCTAAACCCATGTCAATTCTGCAGCTCTGCAAACACCAACCAAGCAAACCAGCCTTTTTCCAACTCACAAGTAGGACAAGTTCCTTCCTTGCTCCCATCACCCAATAACCATCACCATGTGATTTAGCAGCAGATTTCAAAAGACTCTTTCACACTTCAAGAGATGTTGGTCTATCTATGAGCTTCTCCTCTACCTTGGAAGGACACATATTGCCAAGGCTTTAGATTTTAATGGTAAAACAGACAGTTTTATGGCATGGGTGTCACATTACATAGACTACAGAAAGTACTTTGGGGCTCCAGTGAAATGAATTTGGACAATGCCCATCTGAAGGATTTTTATCCATTTTCCCATTTGCCAGACATAAACAAGGCAGCATCCTTGCCTGGTGGCTGGTGAGCTGCCTCATCCCAGACTTGGGATCATTATTCCTCTGGTCTTTGCAGAAAACACAAATTATATAACAGTCCCCACAGAAAACATGTGGTAATAGGGGAAAAAAAAAGTCTTTATATAACCTGATTATTTTGACTTTTAAAAGTATCATTATTTACTGGTTTGTTCAACCACAGATGTTCAGAAATTAACATTCCCAACTCGTTCATATTCCTGATAGCATGTTAGGGAACATCATTCCCCAGTACTGGCATTCTGACTGCAATCCTATGTAGATTATAATCTGGGTACAAACATCAATGACATTAAAAAGAATAGAAATCCAGCCATTGCCAGTACCTCGTTGAAGATTTTCTCCATGGAGCTTGACATGACTTTCAAGGAGACTGAAGTACAACAAGGGCCCTTGCATCCAAATGGGGGAGCGCAAGGAGCAGAGGCAAACCCCCAGCAGTGACTGCTCTGTTTCTTGCAGTCCCCATCATCTTCACAACTCCAGTTCCCAGACCACCAGCTGTCCCTCAGATATATGGCTACTGCTATAGGTATAGAGTGTGGAGAGCAATTCATCCCTGCACTGGCGTGGTGCCTGAAACTCTCTCCCAAGATCACAACAGCTTTTCCATTCTTCACTGTGGGCTCCTGCAGTGTGCTGCTGCTGGTGGGAGGGCTGGCAGCCCCATGGCTTTACAATGCATCACTTTGAGTGTTCCCAGCTCAGCAAGGGACAGCTCAAGGAGGATCAGGCCAGACCTCTCCTTTACCTGTTTCATCACAGGATGCTCAGCACCACACCCAGCACCCAGTGCAATAGAAAGACAACACAAAAAATGCTTCATTAAAAGGAGCTTCATTAAAAATAAACAGGCAAGAACAGCACTGAGCAGAGCACAAAGCTTGGGGGAGGGGAAGAGTTGAGCTCTGCTAATTTTCTCATCAGACGCCCTCCTCTATTACCGTCTCACAGCTCCTGCTCTGAAAGTCAAGTGGAATTGTCAAGAGGAATCACCTGTGATTTAAAGAGCAGTTTTCCTCCAAGAGGTATGTAAAATTGCCACCTTCCTATCTGGAGCCTCTGGGGACTGGGAATCAGAGCTGCTGAATTGGAGGGGCGGAGGAAGAAAGCACCACACTTTACTCTTGTCAGCACTCAGCTGAAAAGGAGATGGGGGAGCAGGCTCCTTAGCTGCAGGTAAGGGGACCAGCAAATGCTGCCTGCCTGAGCCCAAGAGATGGAGGGGAACTTTAAGCATGGAAGAGTCTGCATGATTATTCTCTTCCTCCTGTCCTGGGGACAAGAAAATCAGAAGAAGAGGTTGTACTCTGTCTTAATTTTGGTGTCTTTGGAGTTAAAATGGACTCAGGCAGGATGCTTCAGACCTGTCTTCTTGCCATAAGCCCCATCAGAATTTGGTTAACAAGGAGCCGGAGCATCTGAGGCTGCTGAAAAGCTTGTGTGTATGTGCATTTCTGTGTGTGCCTGTCTCTATGGCTATATAGAGATATATTTAAAAGAAGGTTAATTGGTCTCCTGGGAACTATAAAGAACCTGTTAGGTTCCTCTGTGTTAGCAGTGACTGTATGAAGCCTAATTACTAAGCCTGAGTTATTCTTTTTTACTTTGGAGGGGGGAAGGAATCTCTAAGGTCCTTATTAAAACCTACAAAAAGTCTAAAGAATGATGGAATTAGAATTGATTTGTCCATGTTGATCACAAGTGCAGAGCAAATAAAAACATTGAACTTTCCCCATGAAATTCTAAAAAGGGTCATATAGGCCTGGCTTATACATCACTATTGTGGGGATAAACAACTACTGTGCTGAATAGCAAGAACTGAAGACCAAAGGATTTCATATGAGGTGCACTTCTTATGCTTAGGACAGGGAAAATGCACACTTGGATGTTCTTGTAGGGAACATTTTACAAAACAGCCATACCAAATGTATTTTCAGGCTGATTAAATTTGTAAAATCAGAAATGAAAGAGAAAAGGACTTTTTTTGGGAAAAATGTACATTGACAGGAAAAAGAAAATAGTAATCTAAAAAAAGAAGAAAAAAGAAAAGGAAAAGAGGAACTTTAACATGGCTTTGGTCTGAAATGCACAAAAGCACTTGCTTTGGATTTTTTGACTTTTCTCCAGACTTTGTTGAAGCTCTGTGAATGGAAACCAAAGCTTTTCTATGTGGAGAAGGCACAGTGTAGGCGATCTCCTCCCCTCCCCTCACTTCCCCTCCCCTCCTTTCCTCTTTCTCTTTCTCTTCCTCTCCTCCCTTTTCCTTTTCCTTTTCCTTTTCCTTTTCCTTTTCCTTTTCCTTTTCCTTTTCCTTTTCCTTTTCCTTTTCCTTTTCCTTTTCCTTTTCCTTTTCCTTTTCCTTTTCCTTTTCCTTTTCCTTTTCCTTTTCCTTTTCCTTTTCCTTTTCCTTTTCCTTTTCCTTTTCCTTTTCCTTTTCCTTTTCCTTTTCCTTTTTGCTTTTCCTTTTCCTTTTCCTTTTCCTTTTCCTTTTCCTTTTCCTTTTCCTTTTCCTTTTCCTTTTCCTTTTCCTTTTCCTTTTTTTTTTCAACAGTGAGAAAGTATTTTCCAAGGATCCACAATGACAAGACCCAAGTGTGGACGCCTAACCCTGTCTGATTTGCCCAAGGTCAGGCACAGTTTCTGGTGCAGCAGAGAAGCCAAGCCAGAACTCTATGTCCGTAACTTTAAGACCTTTCTTCTTCTCCTTGACTTATGGGAGATTTAATTCTGATTCAGGAAAAAAAAATCCTCATAATTGGCACAACCTCTGTGAAAAATAGAACTCTGTTCATTAGGAGCTTTGCAGTGGCCAGGGACTATTTGGAATATACTGTACGGAAAACAGCCTCTGTATTTCATAAATGTGCTATGTAAAAAAATAACAAGCCTAAGAAAAGCTCGCTTAAAAAAACTAACCATCAGAGAATTGGGTTACAGTGAGAAGAAGAAAAAGATCTGAGTAGTGGACAAGTTTTGTTGGCATAAACCCATGCACAATAGACTTCACACACAGGTTGATAGACTCAAAGAAGTCAAAGCTCTAAAAAATTGTTTTACTGCATTGTCTCGCTTTCTACCACTGCTTCTATGCATGCAAGCTCTGTTTGCCAAGAGCCCGGAGAGTTTTTACTTCTGACATCAGGTCAGCACCCCTCGAGGGGCAGGGATACAGAGAATTATGCCATGCTCAAAGAAATAGCACAGTTTAGTGCAGTGAAGTTTTTTTTGTTTTTTTTTTTTTTTTATGAGACAAATGTTCTGTTCGACTGTAATCAGTTATTCTTAGCAAAACTGTATAATGTGTCCTGGTACTGCTTTTTGTCCAAACACATACTGCTCCCTCTAAGCCCAATTTAACATTGTTTTTACTGGACTAATTTAAGGGATAGTGACAAAACAAAAGTAACTCAAAATGTACTCCTAAAACTTGAGGTGAACCCGAATTACCATTGCTTTCCAAAAGGCATTGAAAAAGCCTCCAACCTGTGGGAAGCAAGCAGCAAGACTGCCAGCATTACAGATAATGTTGCAGTCTGGCTCTTTCTGACTTTAGCATCTCTATCTTACCAGAGTAATACCATCACCTGAAAAATTTGACAGATATTATTTGCGAAAACTGAAACATGATGTCTGTGCAAAGATAAGATTACCTGATTTGAAATGAGTGCTTATCTAATGTTCCCTCCTCACCGGCACGCTTGCTTGCTACTGCACTTTCAAACAACGTACATAGGTAAATCTCTATACAGTCACAGGCCAGCATTCTGTGCAGAAAATAGGCTGGAGTGGGCCCACCAGGAGACAAAATCTGCCCACAACAAGCTCCCTTGCAGCACTGTCAGCCCTGCTGGTGGTATTAGTGCATGGGACTCTCCAAGGGAAACTGCTCAATAAATGATTGAAACCAACCAGAAAACATGACTCTTGCCTTGACCAAGCTGAAAGAAGTGTAAGACTGGCATCAACAGTAATGAATGAATATAAAGCGTGGTTTATGCCCCCACACTAGGGAGCTTTCACAGAGCAGCCCAGAGAAGGCCAGGCAGGGCAGGCAATGCAGTGGTGCTCTTGAGCCACAAACCAACCTGGTGCTGATTTGTTTCTTTGCATTGCTCAGTGGGCTGTGGATGAATTTACAACAGCCCTGCACTCACAGCAGCCCACTTGCTGTTGTTACGCTCTACAGCCAACATAGCATATTCCTTCTCTGTTTCCTGTTTCGCCAGCTGTTGGAAGTGTTTAATTCATACCTTTTATCTAAGTGTTTTCTTAGACCTTAGAGAAGACCACTGCTGGAGAGAAAATCCCAGTGTAGATAGGTGCTTCAACTTGATGTAAGGTGGCTGTTCTCATCTGACATCAGGTAACTCTGCCTCTCCCCTAGCACCCAGCTTTCCCTGCTATTGTGCTTGGAGTGTTGAGGTGTCCTTGTACCAGAAGCCCCAGGAAACTGCGCTCCAGTTCATACGCACAGATGTGTCTGCACACATGAGAGCTTGTGGGCCGTCTCCCAGTACATGCTGCATAAACTAACGCATCATCTTACCTTACATTCTGAAGTCCTTTCCATTTGCAAATCTTAGTACTAGATATGTAATCACAACATAAGCACCATCTTTACGAAAAAAATCACATAAATTCTAATATGCATGTGCCCCTTTAAAAACAGAAAATAGCTCTTGAAGACTGAGTCCCCCTCACATTTTCTGGTTGTCCATCAGTGATGCCAGTACTTTGTCAGAAATCCCAATAAATGCAAAGGTCTGACCTTTTCCCCCAGACAATTTCCTTTTCCTAATAGCAGGAAGACCCAACCAAGCAGTGAATTTCTGTGAGGATTACTGCACTTCTTGGGTGGCTGATATGACTTGGCCTCTGGCACCAAGCCATGCTACGTACTCCAGAAATGTACTGCATTTCGTAGGTTATTGCTTGCATATTACTGCCGGGCAAGTGAACGCTCCATACACTGGAACAAATTCAAATGCCTTGAAAGGAGATATCTTCCTCAGCATTGTGCTGTGGCTGTAAATTACGCCCAGAGTGTTCATTTTCTTTTTAAATGTGTTCTCATCGTGTAATAATTAATGGTGTCAAGTTACCGGTGTGAAAAAAGCCTGACTTCACAACAACGATGGATTAATGAAGTAACAGTCATGGCTGGAGTAGCAGCAATAAATTGTTAGAGACGAGCAACACACCTGAAGCAATACTTTCCAAGTCCTTAAATTATTTAGGTTTCAATGTTCCTCATAAATATTTGGCTTTTGTTAATATTTGTTTCTGTGTTAAAAATGGAAGACAAGAGCTGTGGCAAGAAAAACTCTTGCTGATAGCATGGAGAAATGGGGTGCCTGTGCTTTCCAAGACATCCTTCTCTTCCCTGTGGATGACAGCTTTCATCTAGAAGTCTCTGAGCTTCACTATTTGGGGTAGTGACATTCAAACCCCACAGACTCAGAAAGGTCTAGAAATCATACCACTGAGCTCATAGGCCCCAATCTCTCTGTTTTTAAAAGTCATATGAAATAAAAAGCCTTTGAAGGAGGCATAATGGGGAGAAAGGAGAGTAAGCAATTTCCACAGATACACTTTTGATAAAATTTTTTATTCAATCCATTTTAATATTAAATATAACATATGAAATGCAAAAAGAAGAGGGACAGAGCCCTGAAGATACATTGGGAGGGATGAAAATCTCATTTAGAACATTGGGAAACTTATTTGATGTCAAAGCGCACTGAATCAGGCTTCTGGAAACCATATCTAAGGTCAAGGCAAAGGGAAAAAATATATTCTCTGCAATTATAATGTATCTGACATGAGATTCTTAATTGCTGGCATAAACTGATATAAAAATTGACTGCTGATATCAATAGAATTAGATCAGTTTGTAACTGATGAAGAGTCTGTATGCATTTCCCAATACTTATTATCAATTAAATTAGGTGTTGTAAATTGATAATAAGGTATTGTCAATTAGATTGATGATAGGAGCAAAAAATCCTCTGAAAATTACAGGAATTCGTCCAAACATCAACTCAATTTAAATTATACAGCAAAACTAATAAATCTTAAACTTTTTTGTACAGTAAATAGGTCTTAGGGAAAAGACACTAACATCATCAAGAAGCTTTGCAATGAAATAAAAATAATGTGATTTTCTTTCTCCTTGAATCTTTTGTTTTCCAGACTAGAGATTATTTTCACTGTATTCTCACCATAGCCTCACACTCTTCCTTTATCTCCATCAAGGTTTTCATCAGGCTGTGATCCGTGCCGTGGGTCACCTTCATAATATTATAGGCCTTGAGGAAAGAACAGAAAGGGACATGTTAGTCGTTGTGCAGACTATGCAAAGGGGTTGGACCCTGCAGCAGGGTGGTCATGTGAGTACTGGACCTCAAGTGGTTGGCAACTTGGAGCTTGAGTGCACAGCATAGTCAAAATAGGAGTGAAGCATCCCAAAGTGTATGATGATATGTCCCTGACAAAGGAGGAGGCACCGACACATTATTCTTAGGTGTTAAAACCCACAAATACATTGCATAGATGAATGTTTGGAATAACAGAGGAAGATACTTTTGCACTGAGGCATGAAGGCCACTTAAAGATTGGTCAAGTGTAGCACCCAAGGTTTCAATACACTATTTAAAAGATGATAGTGATGTTCAGGATGTTAGTAGCCACAAAGTCCTGTAAATAGAAATGGACAAATGCTTAACCAATGGAATAAAGTGCTTTAACTCTATCAGGAGGAACTATACATAGCATCAAACAAATCAGTACGTTAATAGTTTCAGTGTAAAAAGGCATAGAGGATAATGGGTCTTTGCTGCTATTCCCAGAGATTAGTTTCTCTGTGTGTTTGTCATCTTCTATTACTGGGCCAATTTACACTTGCTCATATTGCCTGTAGTTTTGCTGATTCCCTGCCACAGATATGACTGAAATGCTCTTTGCCCAGCTCATGTTGAGATCATCACTTTTCATATGACATTTCTGCTTCTTCCTTCTATTAAATTCCTCCTGCAAGGAGGGAAATACCAGATGGAAATTGATTCAGCACTTCTGAAGATAGAACAAGGGAGCTAGGAGTGTACTGGCAAGAGAAAAGACATCACAGATTTTTCGTCATCCCAAACTGAAAAATTGCCAAAAACTGAATGCAGCCTGTGTTTCAAAGGGTTCCTTGTCCAGTCAGCTGATGAAATTCAGCTAAATCAGCTTTGTGTTGCAGATGGCATATCTTTTTGGAAACAAAGTTAAGGAAGGGGCTTCATTTAAACTGGAAAGATAAAAATAAAAATAAATATATTCTTTGGTGGGAGAAATGAAAGCCTATTTCTAAATTCTGGAGACTGGCAAGCATATGGAAATCCTAGCACAGTTTATTTTTGCTTCAAATTAGCTAATTCTTAAAATTCTTAAAATAAGAGGAAGGCAGCAAAAGATTGAAAGAACAAGTTGAAATAGCAGTCAAAACAAATCAGAGTAAGTAAGGAGCTCTAAAAAGAGTCAAATATATACTGAGCTACCAGAGTGCTGTACTACTAAATGATAATGTACTCAGTTAAGCACAACAACGAAACACTTTCATCACTATCAGAAACGCGTAAGAAATGTGAATGAAACCAGAAATCCTCATTTTTCTGTACTTTTACGTTAATTGAAATTCAAAGCTGGTCCTGTTTTTCCAAAATGTTTGCAAGTAAGTTATAATTATACTTCCTGGAAAAAAAAATGAAAAAAGTTGTACAAGAGCTTTTTTTTTAATAAATAACTGAAAAAGTAGTCTGAAAAGCAAGAAAAAGAATCAGTCCTTCCAAGGATGGAGAAAGACGAATACTTGCATGGCATAGGGAATTCTCTCTGGTGCAGAGCAGAATTGCTTCAGAAAGGATCCTGTGTATGTTGTAGTACAGTAACATGGAGCTGTGGCCAGGATAACTAGGAAGGGGCAGGATAACGCTTGATCAAAGTAGCCAGGGAAATTGGCCATGGATCCTGACACACTTGGTGCACAGCGCTTGCATGCTCCGTCCCAGAAAGGTGATGGATTTTTTGTGAATGGTGTATGCAAAGAGCTGTGCACCTGGACATATCTGAGTGACAGGGCAGCTGACCTTGATCTTCAGTCCCCCTACAGGATAGAGGTCAGGCTCACAGTGATGGACTTGGACCCTGACACCCTGATGCCCAGCCAGAGATGTCCATAGGGATATGCCTCTATTAAAAGGCGAAAATCCTTAATATCAACCCTAATTTTCAGGTAATGCTACCCTTGCTGGCTTATCTCTTGCCTCCAGCATTTCCTTTCCATTTCTTTTCTTTCCTCAGTATGGCAGAAAAAAACCCTCAGTCTTTATCCTTTTGTTTCCTTGGAGAAAATCATTCTCATGCAATGTACTGTCTCACACACTGCAGTACGAGTCAGAACCAGCTGCATCAAAGTTAGAACAGCAATGATTTGTGTAATCCCTAAATTCATCTGGTATTAGACTATGCAGTTGTTTTTGCAGAGATCAGTGTAAAACTGGGGATAATTTCAGCTCCAATGCAAGGAGTTGTTTTACTGGATAGAAGCAGGAACATGTGGGCTCTTTGACCACTCCCCTGTCCTCACAGCTAGCCAGCAGAGTCAAGGCTGAGCAGATTCATGTGGTCTGTGTGGTCTTCCTCTCAGCTAAAAGAGCAAATCTAATTATGAAAAACTACAGTAATTGCAAGATGGCAACACAGGCCACAGTGTCATCAGGCACATACTGTCTCCCTGAAGAATATAAAACTCATTAGATTAGAGGTATGGCTGTTGCTCCATGAATGCAAATGAGATGCAGTGCAGGCATTTATGCCTGATTTGCATGGGGATGGGACAGGATGCCCATTGCCATGGCTGTGGAGAACTGTGAGCAGATGCAGGATGGCACAGCTCTGTCACAAGGAAAGCAGAAAGCAAATGGCCACATGCCAGAATGGCAGGAAATGTAGCCTAGTGTTTCACAGAGGGTATCTGAGGTTTTCCAACTTGACTGAAGGGGAAAAGTTGCTAAAACAGGCATAGGAATACCAAAAACTATCACAGTTACTATCAATAACAGCTTGTAAACAATTCAGCCTTTGAAGTAAACACCTAGAGAAAGGGTATTTCTTCAGTGTTGCTGTGAAATCTGGGAAGGATTTTACCCCAATTCCTGAGCTTTTTGCCTCCACAACAGGGATTACCATAAGAAAGGAAATAATATTGTGCCTATTGCAGGCATTCAGGAGACAAGACAGCCATGCCCATCAGCTCATGGTGGGAGAAAAGCACTCCTCAGACCATGCCAGCCAAGTGCAGGGTCTGCAGGGGAAACTGGATGGTCAGTGTCCTACACATGTGTATCCTCCTGCCTCCACCCATCCCCAGCTGGCATCGCTCAGCAGATGGGCACCACAGCCCTGCGCAGGAAGGCAGCCACCACCACCACAGTTCACGGGATGGAGCAGCAGCCAAGACATTGTGCTGCAGCATCCATTGTCTTGCTTTGAGGAGACACTAACCAATGAATTCATCTTCTTGAATCCGAGCCTTCCCCTCTGCATCCTGCCTGTCACTCCTAGCCAAGTCCAGTTCAATCCAGGCTATGGGCAACCCAACAAGTTTGCTTATAGTGCTGTGAAGGTAACAAATGACACCAAACAAATACTTATGATAATAAGTTCACCTTAGGGCAAATCTGTACACTTGTTAGGGGCTCCCATGAGCTCCAGAGATGCAACTGCATTCTGAGCTCCTGCGGGAGTGCTGCTTCCCCATCAAGAAGATTTTATCTTCACAAGACAGGTTGTGGCAACTTTTGTTATTGGAGCTTTACAGTCATATCAGGCTCTTTAAATTACATTTTTCAGGCTGGGCTCCAACTCTGGTCCCTTCCTGATAAAAGTTTTCCTGATCTATAATTCCATTTGTCCTCCCACCATTATATCTTTCATATATGTATGTATACAAATTTAAAAAACAATATGTTGGTTGTACAATAAACCAAGGGCTACCTTCAGGTTTTATTCTAGTGGAGTATTGCCTCTCTGCAACGCTTCTATTACCAAACTCTGGCAAATTAGATTTAGATTCTGCAGAGCCTAATATACAGTTAGGGGTGGGTTTCTTTCTAATGGGCAACATAATGCTCTCCACATTATTTAAGCCTTCTTTGGGGATGCAGGGTAGAGAGCTCAACCCAAAGGGAACTAAGAGCAAGGTGACTATGACAGTGATTAATTTTTGGGTGGCACAGAGAGCAGCAGTAAGGGCTAGGCTGGAGAGCTGTGTGTTAAGATCCACTGGTCTTAAACTGTGCATCTGCTGCAGAGAGGTTGTCAATCCCCAGCAGCTCTGAGGCTGTGCCTGATTAAACAGGATTTATATGAGGCGAATTTCACTCAGATTGACTCAATTCCTCTGCACCTTCCACATCCTTCTCCTTAATGTTACACTGAAATTAGTCGGACGAGGGTTCCAACAGGGTGCTGCTATTCAGTGTCAGAGTGTATTAAGAAGAGTAATGAAGCAGAGAAGGTAATCGAGTTTCTGCTCTGAGCATGTGGCATGCTCTGTTGACACATCTAATCACAAAGGGCCAAACTGTGTTCTCATCTAACTCTACGACATTATCTAAGTTATATTAGGAATCACATCCTTTACTCACGACAAACTGGGAATTATATCTTCCTCTAATTTGTTCCAGTGTAGACAGCAAGGAAGGGAATCAGCTGCAGAGCTCATCCAAAGAACTGTTCTATGTTTACAAGTTACATGGAGAAACATGGTGACAAGAAGCTTTTCCTCCTCTCAGCTGTGCTCCCAGAGAGTGGCATTTCAGTCTCTCCTTGTCTCACACATGTGGGTGAAAAGGGGGAGGCTGAATAGGGAATAGGTGAAACCACAACAGGATTCATCACCTCAGTTCCAAAGCACTTACTGTGTCCTTGTGGACCACTAACAGCTTGGAGACCACAGAGGTGCACTGAGGTATGGCACAGAATGGCAAGCAGGACCTTAATCTCCCTTTACAGAGAAAGAGGAGATTGCAGTTTGAAAAAAGATTTCTTTGTTAGGCATTGCTCAGTATTCAAAGCATCATACAGTAGCAATCTGGCTTGCAATGGGCAACTTTTTAACTAAAAAATGTATGAACATAAAAACATTCTTCCCTAAAAACATATTAATCCCCATCACAATGTCCACCTTCACTGAAAAGCAGCATTCAGATGTCTGGGAATTTACCCCATTTAATGCAGTATCATACCAGAAATGCAGTTAGAAAAATGTTGATATATTATGGCAGTATGAATGCAAACAGAAGCTCCTCTGACTGGGCTCTCATTCCACCACTAAAAAGGAAAGTCAGAATGTTTGGAAACTAAATATTATGGTGGAAAGAGCAAAGCAGATTACTTGGCATATGACAGATATATGACATACTTCTGAATAATGCATGGAAAATAGAATTGGTTACTCTTCCATCTGCTTTATAATGATCAGAATTGGTCACAATTTAAGTAAAATATATAAAGTGAAGATTTAAGTTATACCAAGACTTAACAAGAGTGGCATCATAATAAATACTAATTTATTACTTCAACATGTGAAAATTATCAGTTATTCAGCTTACATCATTAATCAAATGTCAAAACCAAAGAGAGATGGGCGTTGAAAAAAAAGTAAGTACAAAATACTAAGTTACCTAGAGAGTCATGATTGATATTAACTTTATAGGGGATCCGGGCAGGAGTAAAAAAGCACCTCTCCCCCATCCCCGTGCAGACACCCATTCCCTTTTTTCCAAGCCGTTGCCCTCTTTGCCACAAGACTAGCTCTTCATATAGTATAGACATTAATCACAGGGAACATAGAGCCAAATTCTGCACTTCTTTCTGACACTGGTGCCAGTCCTGGGGCCCGCTCCTGCCCAGCAGGTACAGGCAAGTATCTGGGCCAGGTGGCTTTCTGCAGCACCTGGTATAGGCAGTGAGGAGCTGTGTCAGGCATTGGAGGTGGGCTGAGAGAGCTGAGATGGTGAACTAAATGGAGCACGTACTGTCTTCAGGCCAAATGGACCACAAGACAATCAATAATACAAGAGAAGAAGCGTAAGACCTCTTTGAGGGAAACAGGAGGCAGCACATGTTACAGAAGGGGAAAAGCACTCCAACAGTGATTGAAAGCTTGAGATGGGAAGCAAGTAAGAGCCTACATCCTGAGGACATGTTGCACATGGAAGGGGATTATTCAATATATTTAAGATGATACTAACATCAATATAACAGCAGGACAAAAAGAAGCCTGAGGTACATGGAAATTAATATATAAGTCAGCTCAAGTCCAAGAGGGATGGCTTAAAGCTGAAATGTAACTAACAAAGCACCAGCTGTAAAACTAGATCAAAGGTGATGAATGATATAAGAAATAGGAAGGATCAAGAAGCATGCCTGTTGATTTGAGTGTGGCTCACAATAAAATACATGCTCTAAAGACAAAGTTCTCCAACCTGAAATCACAGACCCTGATTGTGAATAAGGAGGGAAGAAACTGCAGCTCTGCACTTGTTCTTGTACTTTCAGTGCTCCCAGATTCAATTTGCCATGGAAAGAAGGAACATATGAGGCAGTGAGATAATTTTATTTCTTCAGATCTAATAGTAATTTTTCATCCAGGCACTTCTGAGCTATCAAACTGTAATTAGCAGTGACTGATACTGGAGGATATCAATGCCTGAAACGCTGAGCAGCAGTGACCCATCATCACACTCAGCTGCAGCCCGGGGAAACACCACTGATGAAAGCAGCAGTGAGGAGTATCTAAAAGCATGAGGTACAGCCAGAGCAGAAGGGGGGGTCACATGGCATTTTCAGGGGAAGCAAGGGAGGAGAGCCGAGAAAAAACAATTCACAATACTGACCTGTTTCAAGGTCTCCAGTGCCTGAGGAAACATGTCTTGACTGTACTGCAGTTTGCCCACTCGCAGCAGCTGGACAGCCCTCAGAGGATGGAAACCAGGATAGTACAGTCTATAGAGAAAAAGAAGGAAAATGTGTCACTGTCAGCTTTCACCTTCACAGTCACTGCCTCTGCTAAGAACTATTAGGGTGGGACTGTAAAGTCATCGTGAATGTTAATAAGGTACAAAGAGAAAATTAGCTGCAATACTGCAAAGCATGAAATACTGAAGGGAATTAGAACATTATTACTCTCCATCCCAGAGGAATGACTTTAACATTATCCTGTTAGAAAGTGACGGGAGTAGGATTATTGAATTCGCTACTGTTGGATAATACAATAGCATTTACTGTATTTAGTGCTGCAAACAGAGGTTCTTCACAATCTCGGGTCTCTGGAGAGGCATAATTTTAAGAGGAAGCTTCATCTGGGAACCCAGTCCTGGATCCTCCAAGATGAAGGAGTGGTACTACAGGGAAAGCAGGTATACAACAGTGACACCACTGTTTCTGAGGCTTTGCTTGCTGCTCTCTGTTGCAGAAAGTACTGGTTCTACACATTCAAGGAAATGTCTCAGACTTGGCTTGTACATGTAGACAAGGTATCTGCTAGTGTGAGAATACACTCCCATTCTTACTTGATTAATTTCAGAGAAGCAGAAGTTCTGCTAAAAAAACCCCCAAACCAAAACAGAACAATGCTCTTTTTTTTTCTAGGCAGTAGGAAAAAAAGGAGATGGAGAGCAATATCATCATTAATTCCTCTCAAGATGTTCTTGAAATGTCCATGCTTTCATGGTGGCTGCTCCACATTTTCAAATTCCACTGGCCTTTGGCCCATCACACCTGGATCTCACCCCAGCTCTGTGTCCTGGATGTGGAGAGCATGGCATCTTGGGCCAGCAACTTGAGGATTGCAGAAAGCCCTGGATGTAACTTGCCTGGAACTAGTCATCAGGAAACATGAGGTGAAGGGACACACTTGGAAGTTAAGTCACCTGCAAAAGACTTTATATCTTTTTTGACTAACTATCAAAGAATTGTTAGGGTTGGAAGGGACTTCTGGAGGTCATCTAGTCCAAGCCCTCTGCCAAGGCAGGCTCGTCTAGAGCAGGTTACACAGAAATGCGTGCAGGTGGGTTTTGTATGTCTCCAAAGAGGAAGAGACTCCATAAGCTCCCTGGGCAGCCTGTTCCAGTACTCTGCCACCCTCAATGTAAGGAATTTCTTCCTAATGTAAGGAAGTTCTTCATCATGTTGAGGTGGAACTTCCTGTGTTTTATTTTATGGCTAGTGCTCCTTGTCCTGTTGCTGGACACGACCTAAAAGAGTCTGGGACCATCCTCTTGGCACCTGCCTTTGAGATATTTATAAGTGTTGATGAGATCAGTCTGCTCTTCTCTAGACTAAACAGGAGCAGCTCCCACAGTCTCTCCTCACGAGAGAGATGCTCCAGACCCCTAATCATCTTTGTGGCCCTCCATTGGACCAGTAGATCCTTGTCTTTCTTGTACTGAGGAGAACTGGATACAGTACTCCAGATGTGGCCTCACTAGGGCCGAGTAGAGGGGCAGGATCACCTCCCTCAACCTGCTGGTCACACTCCTCCCGATGCACCCCAGGATACCATTGGCCCTCCTGGCTGCAAGGGCACACTGCTGGCTCATGGTCAACTTGTCATACACCAGGACTCCAAAGTCCTTCTCCATAGAGCTGCTCTCCACTAGATCAGCCCCCAGTCTCTACTGGTACTTGAGGTTATTCCTGCCCCCCCCCCCCAGCTGCAGGACCCTACACTTGCCCTTGTTGAATCTCATCAGGTTTCTCTCTGCCCAGCTCTCCAGCCTATCACAGTCCCTGCAGCACAGCCTGCAGGTGTATCAGTGACTACCCCGAGTTTCATATCATCAGCAAACTGGCTGAGGGTGCATTCCATCCTTCATCCATGTTGCTGATAAACAAGTTGAATAAGACTGGACCCAGTATCAATCCCTGGGGAACACCACTGACTACAGACTATGCAAATGAAAGAATAAAAGCCTTAAGCATGACTCACCAAAGACAAACATCCTACTTGATCAAAGTGCATTTTATTTCCACAAGTACACCAGCAGTGTGCTTGAGGAGTATCTAAAATATACAAAGTGTGTCACAATTTCAGGAGGAATAGTCAATAAGCTTTCTGAAATATACTTTATGAAGAATATTTTTTGGTGTGTTTACACCAAACAGATGATCATCAGAGTTCAGGGTAACTGTTAATGAATGATATCACTGCAGTCAGAAAGACACTTAAATTTGCATGAATATGATTAAATACATGCTAAAACATTAAATGATGGAAATTTGTACAATGTACAGGAATCTTCTGATAAGTCTGCATGCAAATTAATAAGTTATCCTATTTTACACTTATGAAAATGCAAACACAATTAAATACTGTTTAAATGGCAGCATATCTGGCTGTCCTTATAAATCTCAAATTAAGATGTTCAAACATAATGAAAAACGTTTTCGCACCCAAAACCCCCCTATTCCACTGATCCCACGCAGTTTCAGTGAAGACATCGAGAAATACATGGGAAGCATGCATACATGGGAAACATGCCTGGCAGGATCTCAGCAGCAACAGCTTTTGATCTGCCAAAGCCTCTCATGAAACAGCAGAAGACAATGAGAATAATCCATCCTGAATTGCCATAAGCACCTCCTGCTCAGACCCCTTGTGGGTTGCAGTTCAAAAAGGCTGGAGAGCCAGCAGACAAGAAAAAAGAAAAATGATAGCACTTATCTCAGCCCAAAATGACCACTCAGGAACTTCAAGGGTCTGGTCAAACAAACACTAGAAAATTATCAGTAGGTTTATTTTTAGATTTTGTTTCTGGTTATCATATCAACATTGTGCTATCTGCTACTAGTGAAACAGGGAGAAAATGCAACTAAGAGATTTTGGTGTGAATTAGTGAAGAGTAATAGAAAATCCAGCACTTACATGGCACAAGTGGAAGTAATGAGCATATGCACGACTTTGTAAAAATCGAAAAGAAAATGTCTCTGTGATTGCACCCTTCTACCCTCACCTGTGTCTACTGTAAAGGAAGGAGTAAAAAAGGTCATTTCCTCTCCTCTGGGCCACCAAAATATCAGGTTGCCTGGGGAAGGATCATGGCCATAGGAGAAGGTGCCAGGGAGATGAAGACATCTGCATGAGAGGATAGCCCATCTTTGCAGGCCCCATTAGACCGTTCCTGCTATATCCTGATAGCCACTGTTCCTTCACGGTCCCTTTGCACCTCTTTCATTCTACACCTTTCATCCTACCAACAATATTTTTAATCTCCCTTTCCTCACCCTTCTGAATAACCAGCCCCATCATAATACCAATGCAAACAAGGAATGTGGGTCCTGCCTTGCCTGCAGCCAAATGAGGGATGGCAGCTCATGTACGAAAATACAGGCTGTGCCTTAGTTCAGCAACACGGTGCCTGCTAAACTTCAGACAGATACATTAGAATTCAGAATATGCTCCTCCAGCAGACATGTTTCTTTCTATAGATCATTCACCTGCAGTCAATAAAGATCTAGGATTGTGGTATGTGCAATATCAGAGAAAACAGGCAGCAATTTAGCAATGTTAGGTACTCGGCCCAAACTACCAGCCATAAACTAGGGCAAGTGAAAACTTAAGATGAGGGCAGAGAAGGAGTAAAATGTGTGAAATGAAAAGCCCTGTGTTCATAAATATTTACAAAGCTATTTTACTGAGCTGATTTATGCTCTGATCTTATGCATGTACATAGTTACATTTTGCAAGCCTTAAAATTGACATTTGAAACAACTGTTTATTATCATATTCTGGAATAAATTTATTAAACTATTGGAACACCTTTTATGGAAGCACATCCATTGAGTTTACTAGAGAAATCCAGGCAGCTTGCAGCTCTTCTGGGAGATGTGCAAGTAGGAAAAATGCTGCTGGCTTCTTCCAGACATCCCCAGAATTCAGTATTATTCATAATACACCGGCAAGACAGAAAGAATTATGAAATAGTGTCAGGTACTTGTGAGCCAACTTGTTTTCCTCATGCATTGCTCTGAACAAAACAAAGTGGATAGATTAAGAATAAGGAAGACATTTACCAGCCAAGGAACTGTAACTAAAGACTGTCAACAAGAGACTAAGATAACTATAGAGAAATACATGCTGTAAAACATGTTACAGCTTGGGAAGAGTAGGATTTCAATCTGAAAAGGGTTTTATGAGATTTACCAAGGCCTGAGGGACAGAAAGGGGAAGAATAGTAACATCCTGAAAGCTGAAATAAAGATGGTTCTTTGGAGTGATGTTTCCTGGCCCTTGGCACTGGTCAATGCCCAGTAGATCACTTGCAAAGAGAGATTAAACAAAATACAACAACTAACAAATAAAGCTGCACTGCAAACAAGAGAACTGGAGGAGGCTGAGAGAGATCTGTACATTTTGTATCACATCCTCTGCTTATATAAGACAGCACAGCTTTGTTCCCATCTATACCCAACAGCATCCATGCTGGCCTGTTCCTCCAGCCTGCTCTTCTGCCCATCAGCTGGTCCCCTCGGTTTGGTATCATCTGCAAACCCCACAGAAGTGCCTTATGTTGCCTCCTCCAGGTCAATGATACAGTTGTTACACAGGACAAGCCCCAGGACAGACTCCTGGGGTACCCCACTCTTACTGGCATCCAAAGAGCATACAATCCAACAACCATGTCCTCTCACCCCAACCATCCAACCAATCTTTTACCTATCTAGCTCCCTGCTCACCTGGACTGTAGCATCCTAACTTGCATGGTAACTCCCTGCTCTTCTCAACCTTGCAAAGATTATAATGAGCAAGCTGGCCAGCTCTCTCAATGCCTTTTCTAGAGGTAACTATCAGGTCTGATGGATCTGTAGGGGTCACACGCTATTAGGTAATCCCTGGCTTAACCCTCATTCTGGGATCTGTCTGGGAGACTTCATAGGTGAACTGTGATGCAAGGAAGGCACTGAATAGCTTACTATTCAAAACTGCAAATGCAAGCCGTTTCCCAGTCTTCAGGTAGCTTACACCAGTGTTTCACTGTTCCAGGCATCAGCAGTTCCTTCATTTTATTCGCAAAATATGAGGATACCAATTTTTACTCAGCAAAGAAATGGACCACCGTACTTTGTAAAACAGTAGCTGCTTCCAATACCCCATGAAAATGATTGCTCCTATTTGTAATTCAGCCTCAAGGTTTGCCTTGATTAACCCCCAGGGCAGTCACTGATAATATATTTTATATAGAAAAATATATTTTTCTTCATTCCATGTATTATCTCTGAATCTCTCCAAGCAATCCCTTGTGTTCTTACGTAAAGGACAGCGTATAAAACACAATCCTTGACGAAATTTAGCCAGTTACTTCTATTACTTAATACTGCAGTTCCATTCACTCCACTTATCTCTGATTACAGATTAAAAAATCAGAGCTTTTATGTTCCCTTGGAAATTAAAGCCTAGCATTAAAAAAAATAAGACTCTGCAAAATCACTGCCATTTCTGATGACTCATATTTTAAAATAAATAGACGCCTACCATTCCTTGTAAACCAGTTTGTGGGGCTAACATTTACACTGTTGTAATTAGAAGGAGGCAGGATTTATAAAACCTGAAATAAGGGTTTGAAATGTGAATGTTACAAGGTTTTTTAATATGGTGACATGTAAAAAGTGATGCTATACATAACTGTAAATTGGTTTGCAGTACCTTTTAGTGCAAGTAAATATGACAGCATAAAAGACATAGAGCAGTTTTAGCAGCCGCAGCAACAGAGAAGGGATTAAGAGGCTCCTGGGCTTCAGCAAAGGTGGTGAGCAGAATGCAAAGAGGACAGCATCAGCCTCACAACAGAAATGTACACCACAAATACAGCACCCAATAAGTTCAATCTTTTCTTCTTTCTCTGACTTGTTCTTGATTCCTGAACTGCTCAATGTTTGAGTACATTCATTAAAGCTGTTCACTGAACTGCAGCCTAGGAATTGGTTTTATGTTGTCTAGTTATTTGCTTTTTAATTAGTCAGTGATGTGAGACTGGTCATCTAATTCACATATTACTTCTACTCCTTGGCTGGGATGATCAGTGGGCTTTGAATATGGGAATTATGAGAAATATTTTTATGATAAATTTAAGGCCAAATAATTATTTGCTCTAAAATGAAACATTTGGTACCTATCAACATTTCCAGGGATTAACCAGTTATTTTATGAATAGTCAGAGAAATCACATGTCTCAGGAACATAAGACAGGTAAACTAACTGTACTCATTTAGTACGGTTTCCATATCTTAATGCCAAAGGTGCTGTAGATGTTCAGTCTGATCTCCTAAACAGCATTTCACCTAGCAATTCATGCTCCAAACCCAGAAATTTGAGGCTGAAGTAGTGCTTAAGAATAAATGTCCTATTTATAGAAAAAAAATCTTAAGTAGTATTACACGTAATTTGCTCAATATTTTTTTTAATGAGCTCAAGTCCTGAGCAAGGGTTTTGCCTGGAAAGAACAAGGTTACAGGGTTATTTTTTGAGAAACTGGGAATGTATCATTGATACTAGACTGACTGTTTTGCATGTTATGTATTAGAAGTGTGGTTGGAACTTTTAATTTTTAAGGGCAATACACCTATATAAATCTGTGTACCATCTTTGGGGGTCCCTGTGAAAGCCTTCCTAAAAAATACTGGCTTGGCTTTCACACTACTTTTGTATTTTTTTCTTGGAATAATAATGATGTTAACCTGTTATTCTTTCTGGCTTCTCTTTCTTTCTCCCTCTCTTTCTTTTCTCTTCTTAACAACTTCCTATTTATCACAGATGACCAGGTAAGTTTAAATCAGTTCAGTACTTCACAACTTCCCTTATACCTTCTGCAGCAGCCATACCATTTTTGGAGTAGAAGACTAAATCCTTTGACTGTGGCAGACCTGATATACTCCAGCTGCCCTGAAATGTTTATTGTCCATTTTATATCCCCATCACAGTGTCTTGTGGAGATGATCAAAGCATCAGTGAACAGTTTAATGCTGGCATTCAGTCTTTCCTAATTTTTCCCAGATTTGACTTCTCTCACTTGGATTTTGGGATCAGCTCCTCTGCACTAGCAGGGAGGTTTTTCTGGAGCTAACTGCTAGTGCACATCCCTAAAGCATTATAAGAAAGCTTTGCCAGAAATGAGAAAATGTTATTAGTAGAAATTTTATGCAGCAAAGTCTCTTACAAACTAAAGCAGAAGTTACTTTCTGCAATTACTATGCAAAACTATTAATTACCCCCAAGAGACTTCTTCGGGTTTAACTAAATAAAGCAGAAAGTTGGCATCACTTTCTGAGCCAGGTGGGGCAATATCAGTAGAGATGTGCAGACCAAACACCTCTGATCCGAATTCATTTGGAAGTCTCCATACTCTTATAAATATACCCTGACTGTACATTTTTGCAGTCTACCTAACATACGCTCTCTCTCTCTGAATTCTTTTGTACTGGCAAAATTCTTGGTTATATCCACTATTGAGATTTTCACCAATGACCACAGTTCAAGTATGAGCTTCATCATGCTAAGCAGTAAAGTGTACAGCATGACAGCCTTTGTTCTGCACAGATAAGATATGGAGGCCAAGGCAAATGAAATGGTTTGTCCAGTGTTACAAGGTTAAATCTCTAGGAAAGCCAAAAGTTAAACCTAGATCTCATTGTAACTTTAGGATGACTGTTGGTTCATTTAGAGTCTGGTTCTTGTGTCTATGACGTCTTGCCTACACTTCTGGCTCTAACAATCCAAACGAAAGTAAATGTAGTTTTATAGGCTTAACAGGCTTGCTGTAATTTGCAAACAAAATATTGAAACAGTAACCTTAACTTAGAAATTTTTGTGCCAGACTGCCACCTTATTTTTCTGTTTCGTTTTTTTTTTTTTTTTTCTATTCTGTTGTCACTCAAGAAATGTCCTGTTATTTCAGTGAAATAACTGCCTTTGGAAACAGTTCAGGATTTAGATCTGTGAAATAATGGCTCAAAATATTTTTCATCACATCTGCATCTCATACTGTTCTGTTACTATTTGTTTCAGTAATTTAACTGATGTGATCAAATAAGCAATCATACTTCTTAATTGACTGAATTCTCAACAAATGTTAGCTATCCACTGCAGAAATTATTTCTCTCTGGCCCCTGATCATTCTGCCATATTCCTTATGATGATAATTTATGTCACATTAAAGTGGATATAGTTCCAGCTGTTGGCTCTGCCAAGATTTGAATGAAATGAAATGAAATGAAAAAAGTATATAAGTATAAAACTCTTCATCTCTCTAACTCACCCACTTAAAATGTTAACTCTGTCTGTTTTAACTGTCCACTGCAATGTTCTCTCCTCTTCTGTTATTATGAGATGTTAAGGAAAGAAAGGGAATGGAAGTAGGAAAAGATTTTATATATTGTCTCTGTGTCCTAGCTGAGCTTCAAAACATCTTATAGCTCTTAGGGTTTTTTTGTTATGAGTTCACCACCTTTACAGATAAAGATGGCAGTACGGACTGTCCCTGCAGATAAGGACATACTCTCTCAGTCCTCCAGAAGAGTAAGATATTAAGATCAACAGTTTAGTTCAAAGGATTTATAAAAAGATTTTAAAAGCCATACAGAGTACATTGGAAAAATGACAGAAAACTCAAGTGGTATAGGAAAGACAGCAAAGGAACAATGGGAAAGCTAATTAAAGAGAACGTGCATGGGAAGAGAAGCAAAAAAATGAAGGAAAGTGTACACCAGAGACACTAATTTGTGACAAAGATCTTGGTGTCACTTTCTCATCCAGCAGTAAACCTATGACCAGCTGCTGATGTTATGAAAAATAGCTCACCTTCCATATCTCATACTCTGACAATACAAAACTGCAGGTACAAGAAATGCAAGTTTAGACTTTGGTTTCCTTACAGAAAATTACAGACCTACAGGTTCTCATGATCTCAATTCTTCAGCCACAGAATTGGAGAGTGACAGGAAAATGAAAATCACTACTGGATCCCTATGCAAGTCACATATAACTTTCCTCTAATTGATTCCCTCTGCTATGATATGAGCATTCCAATATCAAAGCCACACATATTTAATTACTACTAGTCTCAGCAAACTTTGGAGAAGTTGTGTGTGTGTGTGGTTTCACAAACTGCAGAAGGAAGGATGCAACTGGCAGTACTGACATCTTTAGTGCAAAACGTCTTCTCTCCACTCACCAGTACCTGAGATCACCTCAGAAGTCTCTTGTAATACAAAAGACTGCTAACATGCAAGTTGGACCCCTGATTTAAGCAACAGTATCAAACTTCCTTGTTTCCTTTTCTATTGCATCTCCAGATAATTATACTGAGAAATGGTCAGGTGCAGTGCAATGACTCTCTCTTTTTAGAGAGATGATTACAAATACCAGTTTCAGACAGGACGCATGAAATCTGAGAGGCATGGTCATTTTTCTCATGACAGCTGTGGGACAGGGAAGAATCAAAACAGTATGGTCTTTAACTGGCATTCTGTCACTTTTGACTCCCGGAGACTGGAGAGTTATTGTTTGTTTTGGTTTTATGTTTGTTTTTTTATTTTGTTTTGTGTTGTGTTTGTTGTTTGGTTTTTTTTTGGTACACATAGGTCAGTGTTTTAATAGGCATTTATATACACACTGATGGGTTCTGAAGTACCATGCAGCTTTGGGAAATGGATCTTGGTTTTAGAATGGGTATTTCTTTAAGAACATTAGCTCAGTGAACATTACAGTCAGAAAAGCAAAACAAATATTAGGATATTTTTAGGAAAAGAGAGAAGTGCTGTAAAAATACATACCAATCCTACATCTTGGGTATTATACGGAATTCTGATCCTGTCTACTCAAAAGAGTTCAGTAGAAAAGTACAGACAAGGGTGATGAGGACATTTAGAGGCAGTGCAATGAAAGAGTAGATAGAGAATCCGGGGCAAGTCTGCAAAAGAAATTATTGTGGAAGGACTTGATGGATGTACAAATCACAGTCAGTGTGGAAAAGGCAAATGTCTCTCATAACACCCAGAAGACCAAACCAACAACTGACAGATTCAGAACAAATACAGTGTTCTGTCTCACTCAGACACTGGCTGAATTATCAGCCCAGGTACAGTTGAGGTCCAGTTGATTTCTGATCAAAAAACACATGAATAAGCAAGTCATGTTCATATTTTCTTCCTCCATGACTACATCACTTGACATGTTATACTCCTCCTATGATCATAAAATGTTCCCCGTCTGCTATTTCCAGATAAGCTTCTAGTTTAGGACAGATGGACCTGTGGAAGGACTCAGGAATATCCCTCTTTTTTGGTATCTCCTCAAACTTGCCTCTTGCTTACCCAGTTTCTTATCCATCTTATAATTTTTGTGCACATGACCTACAAGAATGATGGTGACTTTGTAATGTTCCATTACATTCTTCATTGGAGCTTAGCTCTGTGTTATTTTCCTGCATTTAGATTATACTATCTTATCAAAAATACAGTCTTGCACACTCCATTTCTAGCAAATCTATGCTGGTTTTTTACATCACTTTCCACTCTTTTCACTTTTTTCTCCCTTCATAATTTGCCCTAAATCTTTGAGGTGATAGCCCTCTAGATCCCCCTTCTAAGATACTATGGGTCTTTTTCTTCAATTGTTTACTGCCACCTCTGATGTGAGGATGGTCTTTGAGCACAATTTTTGCTTTGGAAATTTACCATGTCCATAGCTAATAGTGAAGTTATTTGAATGCAGAAAGGAATTTACTCTGCATCCAATTAACATGATGGTCCTTTTTTCTTTGTGTAATCTTGTGCCTTTGTGGTTCCCTGAGTAACAGTTCCCTGTTTCCTGTTTGCACTTACAATCACAGTGACATTTTGTTCCTAATAGAATTTCAAGTTAATACCAATATGGGGTTACTTTAAAAAGCAAGACCAGGGATCTCTCCTTTGCCCCACAGTCTTCACACTAGGAAGAGGTTGTTTCACTGTCATTCCAACAGCAGATATCTGATACAGCTCAATGTTTACAGGCTTCTGATTTAGATGAGTAGCTGTTAAACCTAGTGATACAAATCTCACTGTCCTGCTAATGTCTGGATGGCTCATCAGCTCATTTTTGACCACACAGCGACCTTACAGGCTCATCTCTCTAACAACTTTTTATTTTCTTTTGCTCTCCCACCGTGTTGTCACCTTTTAAGATTTGTCATGCCTGTGCTTGACCAGCTGCCATTTCAATTTGTCTTTTTTTTGGGATACTTACTGTCAAAAATAATAGCAACAATAACAGCTGAATTAGCATTTACAAAATTTAGTGACATTTTTGTGCATAACTTGTTACCAGCATGTCTGAACAGGAACTCCATTGCCTGATGTCAGATATCTCATTTAGACAACTAGCCTTACTCATTTTCATGTCTCAGCTTTTCCATCTGTAAGATGAGAATACCAGTCTATTTATTCAGTGGAGCTGATGTGATGGCTAAATTCTATGTGTTTGTGAAGAGCTTTGAGAGTTCAATAGGAAGATTCTGTAGAAGTTCAAAATATTACCAGTAGTTCTGAAAAGAACACCAAATCCTTGGGAAGCTACACAGTTAAAACATGACAGCTAAACAAAACCATCTGGATGAACTGGAGAACATGTAACTTCCATCCAGTTGCTCAGCTGGATAGAAAATTTCTCTCATGACCCAAAAGGCATGTAAATTGCTCCAGAGCTTCCTAGGAAATAAAACAATCTGGAAGAAAGGGGAGGGGGAAAATAGCTTTCTTTACAGAAAAAAAGAGACCAGCTATGAACTTTATGAATAGCAATCATGAGCAATAATCTCTCCCAGGCTCTAAAGTGCTGCCTGAAATGCTAGCTGAATATGAAGGAGAGATTTTTTCAGGTAATACTACGATGTCTCTACACAGCATGGAAAACAGCGTGTAATACTTCAAATGACCAAGGCATGCGTGAATACTCTGTTTGTAATTAAAAGTAGCATGTTCACTGAGCGAGCATTTTTCAAGGAAAGCCAGGTTTGCAGTACACCTTGATTAATGGCTACGTTGTACCTTCATAGAACAGGCAGGAGGTAAAAATTTTTTAAGAGGAGATCTCAATCCACCATTTTGTAATTACATGTTATTGTCCTGAAAGATTCTGAGGCTTTTCAAAATTATATCTAGCTACAGTTATGTGGCCCAGCCACTCAGAGCTTGTTTAGAGATATTTGAGATAGGGGTATGAAAGATACTCTCCAATAGGCACTTTGCATCAACTTTCCTCAGTATGAGGTTTTGGATTGCATTTCTAGATCAGGTCATTAGAGGTCCATGTCTTGACATGATGAGGATATATTTCTATAGGCAAAATAAGGGATGAACGATTCATTTAAGCTAAAGTTCATTGCATTCAGGGACCTAATGAATAAATCTCCTGTATAAGAACAGATACAAAGAGTTCCCAGACTGAAAATATAGGGTACAATACACAGGAAGCCAGTTCCCAAATAATTAGCTGTTTTTATTTCCACTTAGTGGCTACTACATAAAAATACATGATGGGTCTGTTGGAAGGATGCTTTCTTCAGTCATGAGAACTTCAGCCCTTATGAGAAGAACCATGGAAGGGTGGCCACCTCTCGAGGCCAGACCACAAGTGAAGTGGCTGAACATGACACTGAATATGAATTTGAGCCCACTAGAAAAAGAAAAAAGAAAAAAGAAAAAAGAAAAAAGAAAAAAGAAAAAAAGAAAAAAGAAAAAAGAAAAAATAAAAAAAGAAAAAAGAAAAAAGAAAAAAAGAAAAAAGAAAAGAGAAAAAAAACACCACCTACCCAACCATACAAAAAACCCTATGGAAGCTGCACAGGAAATCCCGTGGAGTTACTTGATAGAGACCCGATTATTCAAGCCCTTACAATGACACTTGCTCAGGCACCAGTGGAGACACAGGTATTTAATGTCCAACCTCCTTTGCCGAGGCCATGGGCAGACATCCCATGGTGCAGAACACTTCTGACAAGAAACCTCTGAAACAATCCAGCAAAAGTTTACCTTGCACCCCATTCACTGTGGGCAGTATAGGCACAAGACAAGAGCTACAACTGCCCTATCATGCCTAAAGTGCATGAGTAAATGGCTTGTAACAGTCTAAAATTATGAAACATAACCACATTCTCTCTCAGCTGATTGTGTGGAGGCATTTACCACATGGATTTATGGATGAGTGGGGATGGAGGAGGAGAAATGAGCAAAAGAAACATATGTGGACTCTACCAAGCACTGTTTTTTCTATCAAATTTTAGTTGGGTCCCACTGAGCTATAGAAAGACTCTGTAACTCTTGGTCCACAGCTCCCAGTAGAGGATTTCTGTGCAATGAGACAAGGTGCACAGTTCTAGCTCAAATAATAGCCAGTGCATGGGGAAGAGCTCCAGCAAGCTGTTGTGCCAGTGCAGCAGAGCTGTCAGGGTAATCAATTCATGAGTCCTGCACTGTTATTTTATCCTGTGTACCAGGTTATACCTCTTTGTTGGTTAAAGCACTCTGGCATAGTATTTACTATTGGTTTCCCATTACAGGTACCACCTGTGTCTGAGGCAGAACTCCAGTCTATCTCACAACTAATTATCTCAAACACTAAGAAGAAATTCTCTTTTCTCCCTCTTCAGAGGTGCTTGACTCCTGTTTTTTTTTTTTTTGATTTGTTTTCTTCTTCTAGTTTTTGCATCTTTCTTTCATGGTTTCTCTATCCTTACCCTTAAATTTTCTTTTTTCAGTACCCTCTATCCTACCAAGTTGCTTTTCTTCCCCTCTAACCAACTCTTATGATATTTTTATTCATATTTTTAATATTTTTTTCACTCCAGGGTCCTCTCTACCTACGTATAACTAAGGCAGTAGGTTCTGGGGAGGCTGATTGCTCATTTGGATGAACATGCAAGATATACATCTTTGAAGCAACTGCTAGACTACTAATAGCTGTTTCAAGGTAAACTCTCTTTGCACTCTGAAAATCACATGTAAAGACATGCAATGGTGTACTGTTCATAAAGGCTCAGTAAACTACCCATTGATCTATGATATGTCCATTAATCTCTGCAGCCTAAAGGGCATCTTTCTAAATTGGTACAGGAGCCAGCCATGAGAAGAAATCTGTCAATACCCTTTTGCGAGGCACAGGAAAACCACATACTGAGTCTTTGCTATTAAATGTGAATCCATAGAACGAGGCAGGCACCAAAATCTAAAATGCCACTTACCTGCCTCAAGCAAAAATAAAATGTCATGGCTCCTTCTGATTGCAAAGTAGAACAGTTTGATTGTCAATTTGTGATTTCTCTGAAATATGGCTTAGATATCTCTCGGCTTTCACAGCATTCATTCTAAGGGTGCTTGTATCACTTCCAGTTTGTTTTTCCTGCTGGACCAGATGTATCTTAATAGAGTGCTGAAAAAGGCCTCTCCTAGGTGACAGCTTCTCTCCCAGAAAACTGGAGATCTTTCCTGGAATCACCTTGCATTGCAGATGCACATCATGGCACTGCAAGCTTTTGTAATAAAAAGGACTTCATGCTCTCACTCGTGTATGTATTTTTTTTCTTTCTCTGCTCATGCTGGTACATCAAATAATGTGTCTGCTTCCTCCCATTTTTAAGAAAGACCAGTTCTTAGAAAGGGCTCTGCTAATTTCTTACTGGCTTTTGGCAGACTTTTTTGAGAAAAACTATGATATACCTTATCACAGTCCTTGATATTTAGTTTACGTTGTCCCTTATCAGAGGCAGCTGATGAGAGTTGTACTTTCATATTAAAAGGTATATGGCTCAGTTCTAGCCCTTACTTGGTTGGTGCCACCAACTGCCATTCTTAGCCTTGAATTAACAGATCTGCTCTCATCCAGATCTGCTATGAACAGGCAACAGGGTAGTCAATGGTTAAGGTCCTGCTTTGAACAGCTTGCCCATATGTGCATTTTACCTCTCTCAGGCATCTTAAAGCTGAATGACCTCTGCTTTGGTGTTTGGTTTTGAGATCTAGCATCCCTTCCCCTCAGAAAGCACCTGGATTATAGTTGCAATTTTTTTGGTATAAATTTCATTTTAAGCTAAAAGATAATAATTACATAAAAAGGAAAGTCAAAGTTATGCATTTCTAGATGCAATCTTTCTAGATTCAGTCTTTTTAACAGTGCATTTCCAGAATAGATGTGAGAATGAAGCTGATTTCTGAACACAGACTTATTTACCTACAACACAGCAGAAGGCCTGTATAGTCTACCTATGCAAATGATCATTTTTATATGTCATTCTAAAGTTCAAATAATGCTAACCATGCAAGTAAGTTTTGCAAAATACATAGCTTTTTCATTCCTGTCTTGAGACATGATACAGTAGTTTGTTTAAAATTGCAGAGTATTACCTTCTCTGTGACACTTGTTTATGAATAGCGGTGAGCCAAGAGGGAAATTTTGCTGTGCATGGATGTACACTGACAGCGTGAACACTACCATGTAGTAAAAGTATTTCCACTGTGACATAAGTAGATTTAAAATGAATGCATGCAGATATGCAGATTACCTAAAAGATGAGCCCAGACAGATGAAATATACCCATTCCACTATTAGTTTGATTCCTACATGATAGAATACAGATCAGGTCATTTAATACAGTGTCATACAATAGTGTACAACACACAAGATGTAACAGTTTAAGCCAGTTTCAGGTGGAGAAATACCTATATCAGAAAACAGTCATTGAACAAGGCTATCTTCCCCTCAACAGAGAAGCAATAAATGAAGAGATTACTGGGTTAGAGAGTACAGGAATGTCTTCTTTTGTCTCCACTCCAGAGCATGTACTCTCATCTCTTCTTTTTCTCTCTACCTTACAGATAGAGATTCAAAAACTCAAAATAAAGAAAATTTATACATAAAGAAAGTGTTTGGTGAAACCTCAGATCTATATTTGCCACTGTACATGAGACTACCCCAATAATCCCTCAGTTGACTTGATTTGAAATTATGACTGCAACATGAAACAGTTCTCAAGTTACAATTTCAAATTTTCAGCATTTGTAATATGGGGGCAAGCACACTGATTTTCAGGAGGAGTTTGGAAATAATGGCAATTGTTGGATAGACATAATTCTTCTGCATAAGACTAGAATTAGACAGCTTGTCTACCTATAGACTTTCAAGGTTAATTTGAATTCGTTAATAGTGTGAATTTTAAAGTAATCACTTCAGCCATGTTGTAGATTCTGTCATTGAAAAATAACATAGAATTATTTCATATTTAGCTTAATTCATTTCCAAAGCAAACTCAACCAGACTGCATTAAATTGAGAAAAACACAGGTATTTGAAAAGACTAATTAAAGCACTTTAAAATCTATTTGGGCTATTTACCCTTGAGGCAGAAGCATTGGTTAAACAATGGTATACTTAAAAAACCAAAGCCCTTCTTTCTTCAGAACATTGGTCCAAAACGTATGTAAAGATTAAATCCTATGATGATGATCATGTAATTGTCCTTTCCTCAGAATAAAATTTGATATTTTTTACATGACTTGCTCAAAACAAACAGGAGGTAGCTAGAAATTTGGCTAATGTGGAGAAAAAAAAAAAGATTTATCCTTTAAGATACTAGACAAAAAGGGGCAAGGAGCAAACAAGATACAAGAATATATTTTGCATTATTAGGTTAATAAACTGGTTGTGCTACATTTTGATCCAAAATTGATGCTGCAATAACTATAAATTATGATGTATTAGTCAGAAATGGCATATTGTTTAATGTACTAGCAAATACTAAACTACCAACAAACACACAATCAGTTGCTATAGTAATTCTAATCTCCACCTATGCATCAAGAATTTTTACGGGATGTGATGAATTCTGTCCTTTAAAAAATGTGTACTTTCCCATAATCGTGTTTAGTGGATTTTCTGCACAATCCTCATGTGCATACTGCACAGATCACACAGTGCCTCATCAGATCCAAATATCTGATTTGAATTTTTATAGAACACTGACCTTTCCACTATATGTTTAATTTGTGTTTATATCTAATATATATATCGTGATCTCAAATATTCCACTCGTCTTGTGTTTAAATAGAAGGCAGCATGAAAGCAGTTTACTAGGAAAAAAAAGGAAGCAGATCAAAAAGAATAAAAGATTTTTAAAGGAAAGTGCAATAGTTAATTATTTCAAGCCTAAAAACTGGGAGCAATTCTCCCACGTGTATAAGGGCCAGTACAGGTCCTGTACATCAATTAAGCCCACTTAAAGCACATTTTGAAGGCTTAGACAGGATTTCTATGGTGCATAAGCCTGGGGCTGTCTGTCTGCATGTGAATTTTATTCCCTATGAATATACCTGTCAAGATAGCTGAAATCTGAACATTAAGGAGGTTGTTAGCAAATCAAAATCTAAATTTGCAGACATTGCCACCTCAATTGTATTTGTCACTCTTCCCTTTCTCACAGCAAAACAAAGTGGTTACATGCACAGAGCAAGTGCAAGAAATAGTGACCACAGTACTACATTTTCTCAGTTAAACTGCTTTTAAGAGGAAGATGGATGGTACTCTCTGAAGAAAAAGATTGTTTCTCTCTCTTGCTCTCTTTAAAAGAAGAGCTTTTAGTGGTACTCAATAAAATTTGTTTCTGTGTCAGGAAACAGAACAGAACAAATACTGCACTAAGCTCGCAAGCCTTCGATTACCTGTTTTGTTCACATAAATATATAAGACTTAAAATGCATGATTAAATTGTATTATATATGGAGTTGGAACTTAATCCCTGATGAGCAACTATTTAGGGTTCATGGATTCTTAGTAATTACAGGTTTCTCCATTCCTTTACATTTCTGCATCAGTCATCATTTCTAAGGAAGGTAGAATCTGGAAATCTGGAATCTCTACTTACTCCCAGAATTTACCAGAAAACAGTTTTGTTGTTTTTTATTTGAGACATTAAACATTTTGACAAGTATTCAACTACTTGGATCCACACTAAATTATGAAATAAAGGAAAAACTATGGGAATAATTGTGTTTGTAATTCCTGGAGAAAAGTCAAAGATACTTCATGTGGGGAATTTGCACTGAAAGCACAGAGAATTCAGGCTTTGCATTCTATTTGAACTTGTCCCATCAGATCCTATCTGACCTATTAATGATATCAGATTTGAAAAAACTTTTTTTTTTCAATTTAATTTCTAGGCATTTTTCTTTGTGTCTCCGTATGTTTGACTTCATGCCAAATTGTCAAAATTGTCACTGCCTCATTTAAATCCCTCGAGAAATAACATGTTCTGCCATACCTGAAGAAAGCAGAATTGGTACCTTTTCTCACCCTAAGAATTCTCTAGTATACATTGTTACTGGATTATTTTAGGAAACATTGCATTCTGTCTATGTATCTTTCAGCCTATGCTCTGAGGTCACTTAATGTCTTTGTGGTGTACACTGCACTGCACCTAAGCGTTTGAGCACTAATTCCATATTTGGGCAAGCATTTAAAGTAAGTGCTTAAGCATCCACTTAGTTGACTTATGTGGGCTTTATACATGCGTCTAAATTCTTTTCAGAGCTTCCTACAGTTGGTTCTAAAGAGTTAACAAATAACCAGTTCTGTTACTACATTTGAACATGACTTCAGAAAACTCTTACATGACAGTAAGTGTAGGATTTATCCCAACAGTGTATTCACACTGTCAGCTCACAGGCATCTAGCCTGGATGGGAAGCCTAATCTTCCCAGGTTCCCAGTTTAGAAAGTGCACTGTCAAGGACTCCTTGAGAGGGAAACTCAGAACATCGAGCTCACTCTGCTGAATATTGCCCAGCATTAATAATTCAAGATTACCTCATGATCTCCGTTTTCTGTCACGTTGGCTCAGACTTCTAACTGTGGTAAAATTTGTGCCACATTTTGATTCTCCAAATTGAAATGAGGATACAGAAGGATTGATTTTCCTTGTCATTTAGTAATATTTGACAAATATGGAAAGCTTCAGTACAGTGCATTTATACAGGAACAACACACTTCCAAAGAGAGAAGCCATCTACACAGCAAACTCCTATAAGTATGTTGGATGTGCAAACTTCATCATGAACACATTTACTAAATGCTGTAGAAGTAAATGTCTAGACACTAAAAGTACAATTCTCAAAGGGTCTCAGTTTCTAATTTCTTTGGAAAACAGGCACAATCTACACCATGAAAAATTTAGTGGCACTTTAATTATCAGTCAGTTGAATAGCATGAGATGTGTGTGCCTTCATTTTTTAATACCTTCTTCCCTTTCCAGCAAATTGTGGAAAGAAATAATGGATGCCTTGAGTATTCTTCCTTTCTATTTCTACCAAAATTTAAAAAAAAGAAAAAGAAGATTCTTTTGAACACTAGCAATAATGAATATGGATACAGAAATGCAGCTGCAGCATTAACATCAGTGGTAAGGTAATGCAAAAATTTGCCCCTTTGTTTGGGTTCTGCTACATAAACTGCTATAAAGCTCTTGGCTGTCTGACTTAAGGTTGCTTCTTTGTTTTATAAGGTCAGAGCTTTAGCATTTGAAAAATATTTTGTATTTTGCAATATTGACCACATTTCCCTCTACAGAGATGTTGCAATAATTCAGGAATAGCAAAGAATATTACATATAGAGAGAAACCTTTATGAATAAAAGCATTCCAACATTTTGAAGGATTTCATTAAATGGGTGTATAGTTAATGAAAAATGTTAAGCTGGATACAGTGCAGTCTAGGCTGTGTTTTATACCACACATCACATACATACGGTGGCATCTGAAAAATGGACATTATAGTGACAAAGTCTCTGTAATGCTTATATCTTCTCAGAACTGAAAACCAGCTTACATTATAAAAGAGTTTCTGTTTAGCATTATGGGGAAATGCGCAAACCAGCATGTCTTCGTTCTGGCCTCAGTGGCTTTTGTTCATGCTGATCTCCAGCACAGGAGAGCTTCCTAAGTATCAAAGTATGCCTGAGTTATTTAATTCAATATATACTATTATATTTAGTACATAGCACTGAGGAATTAGCAAGAATGGTAAGTGTGTGACAGGGAGAAATCTTTTTGTCCATGCTCACTGAAAGGCGATGGAAGTAAAAGATATGTTCAAAGCTTTGTGCTCCTTACCATAACAATATGTTTGACTACAGGACACGTGCATTAGCGACAAATGAACATTAGTTACAAATGTAAATATCCCTCTGAGGATGAGGAAATCTTATCTTTGGTAAATCGGCATAAGGCATAGCAATGTGGACTGCATTATTACTACTACTACTATTATGTTTTCCATTTTTTAAGGAAGGAATTAAATAGTGATATGAATTATTGGAAGAACCAGTGCTACTCACTGTGATAAATCCCCATTGCTGCTTTGCTGAAAAGGTACACCACACAAGAAAACATTTGGCCTCTGAAGATACAGTACTGTCAAAACTGAAATATCAAAATGCTCTCACTTTGTTATCACATCAAGAATTAATATTATACTGAAGTCTAAATGATGCAGAACCACATATTTTCATTGGCAAATTTCAGAGGAAAGATCTTGAAAGGAACACTGTATTTTCTCCATACTACTTACTCTATGTTATATAGAATTATACATATTATAGAATGATAGCATTTTAAACATTCTTTTGTGATGAAGAGCAGTAATGAAAACCAGGAAAATGGCACATGCTTAACTATGGATGAAGCACCTATTAAAGCACAGTTATCCAACTTGATAATTCATAAATAAGGAACATTGATTGGAAGTAAGTAATTTTGAGTGACATCTTGCATGTTTATATATGTTTAAGCCCTCTAGTTTCTCTTGCAATTATTACCATGATGAAAGAGTACAAAATAAAAGAAATCTGCAATGATATCTTTTCTTTTTTTTTTGCTGACAAGTGTGAAATGTGAGCTTTTTAATATTAGAATATTATTTTTTAAAGTAAGAACCTGGAAAGCCTTGATGTTTCAGTGGCATTTTAAAATCTGACTAGAGGTTACAGGGAGGTTAATATTAGTCACTGCTTTCTTATTGTTATGCTGCTTTATTCCCACAGGTTTTCCATAAACAGCATGAATTTGCATAGGCAATACAACACTGAAGGAAGAGATTAGAACATGGATAGCTGACAAACTGTTAAGTGAACAGTCAGAAACATTAGCTGTTGTAGCATGAATGTTTTTTAGAGGATTTGCATTGGAGAATAATATTCTTCAGGAGCACTTGCTCTATTTCCAGTGTCCACGATGACTAATCACAAAAGCAGTGGTATTAAATCAGTTAGCAGAGCTGAAACCCAGCAAAATGTGTCAAATGTAGATGAGTTTAACCTTGCAGTATTCAAGGAATGGAAACTATACCCTGAGGCACATTAGAGAAATACATGGATAGTAATTATCTAAAAGGAGATAACCAATGTGGATTTAGAAAGGCAAGAGCCTCCCTAACTAATCTACTTGACCTTTATCATGAAGCTAAAGGCAAGGCTGATAATAGGCTCTGCAAATAAAAGGAGTGTGTTTATATTTTCAGGAGGTCATGTGGGCATACACAACAAATAGATGAAAGGGGTGAAAAGAAAATAGCTTTATAAAAAACCTCTGAAAACTCATAAGAAAGCATGTACTGCAAGGGAATGCATTTAACCCTCCACCAACCACTTAGGGACACAATTGCAACACTGTGAGAGCATTTGTTGCACCATCCTCATGGTAAGTTTGCCCAGAAAGGTAAATGGTAGTCAGAGACGGTAGTTCCATGGGAGCTGCTGGTCCTTTTAAATGTAAGTAAAGGGGAAGTTACATAGTATCAACAGGAAACTTAGTGTAGCTAAAAAAACTGAATCGACAGATCAAGAAGCTATAATACATAAATCCCTTTCTACACTCAGCTTTTATTTTTCAAATTTTTTTTCTTTTTTTTTCGAGATAGCATATGAACCTAGGGAAGGCAATGCTGAAAAGGGTAACAAGGGTAAAGCTACTTTCCAAAAAAAAAAAAGGTCTTTCTTGAAACTGTTTTTCTGACTCATGACAATCTGCAGATTGTTTGGGTGGGGGATGCTTGGGCCATAGTGAAAGTCTATCTTCTGACAGCCACTTCCAAACCCCACAGAAATTATTGACATTTGGACAATGCTCTCACAGTTTCATTTTCCTCTAACCAGGTGAGAAGATGCTCATTTGTCTATTTGGAATGCAGCAGCCATTCTAGCGAACTATTTTCCTCTTTCCTGCACTGCCTGAGCAGGGGATGTTGTTCCTCTCTACATTCTTGGAAGATGAAAAAGGTCCTCTGATACCTCGGTTGGAGAAATGACCATGTATGGAAGGAGGACTTTGTGTGACAGAAACAATCTCTTCCTTGGAGAAAAAAGAAGTTAAGTTCTAAGCTCTTCATCCTTTTTTCATGGGAGCTACTGGAAGGAGGACTGTTATTCTGTTTCCTGTTGTAAATGGAGAGGCCCACAGTTATGACACACATTTGCATCATCTGAAGTTGCTGAGGTAATGGGGGATAAAGGATAAGAAATTAAGAAATACATGTCCCATGCACCCACACTGCCACTGCCTTCCCCCCCTACATTTTTCAGCAAGGAACAGAGAGAGGAGTCAAAAAAAATAAAGATAAACAGAGTCAAAGAAGCAGTAAGGAGTATAAAGAGAATTTGGGAGAGGAAAGAACTTGATCCAAAACACCTCCCTATCTCATCTACCGAGACAAAGAGAAAAAGAAGAACCTTAACCAAGGGAGGTTGGTTAGGAGATCCTTACTGCCTCTAACACCAAACATTCACAGATCTTTAAACCCCAGAATGGAAATGTATCACAGTCTTTCCTGTAGTATTTTCTGTGTTCCCCTGCTTTTTCTACTGAGCAGACAGTGGCCACTGTCAGCTCTCCTCCAGACTGCCATGAATACACTTGTACAGTTCCAGTTCCCTCTTCTTGGGCAGATAGGCTACAAAAATATACACAAGTCAGCAAACTTGCATAGCAGTGGGTGCAACCAGTGAATCAACTCTCTCAGGTCTAATACCAGGTTCTGCATGTTCAACTGGAGACTTCTTTACCATCCTGATCTCACCTAGAAGTTCATGAAGAGATTTTGAACATCTGAATTTTTACTTTAATCACTGTTGCTAATGGTACTGCTGGATCCAGCACAAATATTACATTATTCTTTTCTTTTTTTCAGAATGAGCGGTTTAGATGGAGTATTTTGGGTAGCTCTAAGAAGTCAGGAACCACTCATAAAGTGCGAAGTACCAGGGCTGGGAACACAGAAGAGAGGTAAACTAGAACATACAGATCTTCTACAGATAGCATTCATTTGTTGTCACCCAGAAAAAAAATCATTTTGCAAATATATAAAGCATTTGACCATCTAAACAGCATCCGGAAGTGTATACATTGCTTTTTTTTTTCCTCCTTCCTTTCAGAAGAGTGCTAGAAGCAGCACAAAATATCCCGTTCTTTGCATTGAAGTGGAACATACTTGTCTGCATTTTAACTGAATTTATCAGGTCCTTGATTTTGTTTCACAGTCAATGACAACTTGAATTCTACTATAATAAATATTCATAGCATGCATATTCCAGTCATATGTGTGAATTGGTAAAGTTAAAGCCTGGTTCCCATAATTAAAGCCATTAGTAAGGATTCCAAGATGGCTTTTTGCTTGTGCAGAAATTTGCAAAAGAATTATCTCCATTTTTTAATACCAACATTTGGCTGGAAACTGCCTCAGTGCTCAGCTAGTATGGCAGCAAGCCTTTTCACTTGAGGGATAAAAACTAAGCATTGAGTTTTAAAGGTTCACAATACAGCCATATAGTAAAATATTCTAAAATAGTCTAAAAAACTCTTATTTGAAGAATTCCACTAAAAATAAATCTGAGAAAGCTGTACATATGCTCATGGCTCTTCTGAAGGCAAAGGAGGAAGTAATTTTGGGAAACAAATTTGTTGTTATTTTTTGCTTTCTCAGCTCTACTAATAATTTGTTCTGTTCAGGCCCAATATCAGTGACTGGGGCCAGTAACCTCTGGCTGAGTTGAATTATGTTGTGTGGGAGTGGCACATTCAGATGCTGAAAAATCATTACTGGGACCTACAAAATGCAAGACTGTGATATATCCTAATGTAGCAATTCCCAGAATGCGGTACCTTGAGGATTGCTTTGGGTTATGCAAGGTTCTCCCCTTGACTTAAATATCTCAGTTTTAAATGGTGGGAAAGCATCTGCAGCAGGACATCATCTGCATAGTGGAAGTGGTGAAAGTATTTCTGGGAAAATACAGGAGGAAAATCCTGTGCTGCTGCTTGTCATTTGTAGCTTGCCTTCTAAGAGAAAAAGGTCGGCATCTGGAAAAGGAAACACATGCCTACAGCTGAGTTGGCAGGGGTGGGAAGGTATCCTGAAATGTGTAGGAATGTGAGGAAATAGGAAGATAGTATTTGGTGTTATGTGAGATAGGGAAATGTGAGTCCAATGCCATGTGGGAAAGAGAGTAACTCCTGGAGATTTGACAGCTGCCAAAATTGCCTTTGCAAAAAGAAGTTGATGCTCCACTGCAATCAGTAGACTGATTAGCTAAAGCTATCTAATCAGCACTAGGGTACCTTACAAACTGAGATGTTCAATTGTCATTGTTCAACTACACTAATAGGAGAAACAACCACACCCCCCACACCAAGTTTAAACTTTCAAATTTCCCTGCTGTACTTTCTCTCAAGCTGCCCTTCATACCTGGAAGAACCTTCCTACATGCATCCATAAACTCCTTTGTTAGGTATCAGCAAATCCCTCATTAAAACTCCTCCTTGTCACAGTTTCTGGATAATTCCTAGATTATGTGGGAACTGGAAACATGTCACTCGCCCACCAGTAGTCGGATCATCTAAGGCTGGAAAGAACTGATGTCCTGGTCATACTCTGTCCTTGTTAGCTTGCTCTTCATTGACCTGCTGGCTTTATCTTCTGTGACAGCCAGGGAAAAGAATCCCTTTTTTACCCTGATAACAAGATTTATGGAGCCATCATCTGTCTGCCTGTTCTTCTCTAGTAACTTTTGAATCTACTGGTCAATTTTAGTTAAATTTGGCACTGAAGTAGAAATCTCAAAGGTGTTTTAGTAATCTAAAAAACTAAGATAGCAGAAGATAAAGCTACCAATACTACATTCCCCAGGGTAAAAAAGTGTGAGCTTTGCCCTGAGATAGATACAATGCAATGCATGCAGGAGAAATGTTATAAATTCTCCACTCTGGGAAACTCTGGTTTGTGCACTATAAAATCCATTATGCCCACATTGAATTCTAGAGAATCTCTGATGTGTAATAGGCACTACATGAACACTGCAGCATAGCTATCATTCAGTCAATCAGCATAAAAAGTCAGTCAGAGAGAAAAATGCAATGGAAAACACCTTCTTTAGTTCTGGAGGCCAGTTAACAACTCAATTTTTGAGCACTGGCATGATAGTATTTTTTCCTTTAGAGCTAACATGCCACTGCCCGAAGCTTTTTACAGACAGAAGTTATCCCAGTGTTGATCACAGTTGACAGCAAACTTTTCTGTATGCTTGTACATTTATGGATAGTACTTCAGGAAAGCACACATTTAAATGCAAAGAAGAAAACAAGATCTCCCAAGTGACTGTTATTAGCAAGCTATCTCCAGGAGGAGAATAAACCAGACAACATTCTACAAAGTAGGTCTATTTAATTTATTGTTATTTTTATGAAATAATGCAGTATTATTAGATAGAGAAGGCTGGATATATCTTACATAAGTATCCCTTGACTTTGGTCACTGCTATGATTTGCATCAGCAAAAAGTTAAAGGTAGGTGATAGCTTGGACAAAAGGCTTGCAGAGGTTGGTGTTAGGGATGAAACAGGACAACGTGTGGTGACACAGAAGGCAGATCATGTACAAAATTGTGGATATTTTCACACTGGAGATGGAACAATGGTGGAAGCTATTAAAAAAAGAAGTACATAAATCAGGGCTTGCTCCTTCAGATTGTGATGAGCTATCCCCAACACTTCCACAAATAACAAATTACCAGCATCAGTCAGAGGCTGGATTTATTCTCACTAACTACACACTGAATTCATTTTTCTATTACTCCAAGTTAAATAGCATCATTACCTCTGGCCCCTCTGATCGACCAACCTATCTTTGTTTTATTGTTAAAAATATTTTCAACTAAAAAGTCTGAAGTCACTGAAAAACAAAAGCTGTAAAAGAGTAAAGAAAAAGATGGCAGTCATGCAAATATCTGTCTTCACAACAATGGATACAAAATCTTGGGATGTTTTGGCCCTATACATACTCCCTGTAAAAAAAAAGTTTCTGAGAAATGTTAAGTACAGAAATACCAGCTTCTTAAGGACTGTCACAATTTGTGACAAACTCCTACAATGCAGTGTGCTTTTCAAGAAGGTGAAAGTATTGTAGCTGGAGAGTTTCAAAAGTCATGATTGTAAGTTCACCTTTTATTTCCATGAACTTGCATTCAGTAGTTTTCATTACGGATGTAAAGTTAAAGGGTAATAACTAAAAAACCCTCAGCCTGATAATAGTGGTTTTTTAATTATCCATAATTCTTTTGCTCAGCATAAGAAGGTGCATTACACAGTGAAGAGCATTCTAATGATACCTCACAAAATCTTCTCTGGTTTCTAAGTTACTGTTTTGTCTGGGTTACATGATAAAAGAATTTGTAATCTCCATCAGACTGTGAAAAGCAGGTATCTTCAACTACTGAGAATAAAGTAAAATTGCAAAATGTGGCTACACTGAAATTAAAGAGCAGATGATGCTTCATTGAACTCAGGGGGAAATAGAAACATCTGTCAACACATTGCAACAAAAACTCCTACAGTGAACAAAAGTCATACGTGCAGCTCTCTTCCAGAGGAGTTTGCTAATTTAAAAATTATGTATGTGAAAGGAGTCAGGTCTTGAATTTACGAAAGTGTACTAACCCATAAAGAACGGAGGAAAAGAAACACACTACAGGAATCACACACACAAGATTCATGCATTGGATGACAAGTGTATGAGTGTGTGACTGACTGCACTTCCAGGCACATAAGAGAGGAAGACCTGTCACTGCATTGCTCCTGAATAATGAATCATCTAGCAATAAATTATTCCAGCTAACTTTTCCCAGGGATCCTTATTATCAGATGCAATAGACACAGAGAGGTCAGAAGACCAAGTTTCCTTCCCAGCATGTGAGACTTGACATCTCTGAAGGTATGGGGGACACTTGCATATGACTCATCCATAAGCCACCTACAGCTGACTGACCTAGAACTAGCATAAGAGAACTAGCTAGATGAAACTCTAGCCTTAAGGAAGCCAAGAGAATTTTTCCAATAACTACAACAGTGCCAAGTATTCCACTTGATGGCTTTGATTTTTTTCCAAGAACATTAACCAAAGACTGTGTTGACTTTGATGTATAAAGGAATGCAGACTTGACAAAACCTCTCAACCTCATCCAGGCAGTGTACTAAGAATGGCTGTGTATGCAATGACTTTTTCTTCCACTTAAACTTCAAGTAACACTGAAGCTGCAGGCAGGATTCAAGATTTTCCTTGTTTTTAAAATTTTTTGCCCTATTTTTACTCTGGTAATTTTTTTTGCTCTATACATTAAAAATAAAACAAAATAATTATAATATACCAAATCAAAAATTCTTAGCACAAAAAGCAGGCAGGAAAGCAAATGTTTTCACTGATACTGAGCAAATTCTAAAGCATTCATTGAGATGCAGTATCTCAGAGCACTATGCGTGTAAAATGCAGGTGTTGAGCTCTAATGTCATCATTTCTAAGAGAAATATGGGCCTCAGCAGAAACAAATACACTGGCTGCTATTTGTGCCTCTTTCATGTTCCCTGCACCTTCTCCCCTTCCCCAATGGTGGTGAGAAGGGGCTTAGCTTCTGTCCATAGCAGTGCCACTGAGGTGAGCAGCAGTTGTAGGAGCACCTAAATTTATCAAACTCCTTGTGATTCATGGTTGTTCTGTGCTACCATAATAAGATAGATGTGAAGCTTTTTCACCTCCACCAGGATATTAGAAACTGCTTTTTGTTATGTGGACATTTCGCTGTCTACTAATACATTCAAATATAAGCTTAACTTCTCTCTTTATAGGCACTCTATATGTGGCCTCTTATTTTCTATAGACTTGTGGGAACTTCATATGCTTGATATCTCTGTCTTTATGCAAATTGCTAGGTAGCACCAACAAGCAAAGACACAGACAACACAATCACAGAAGCCTCATTGACACTGAAATGTCTTTAATTTCTTAGAAGTTGCTGCAAGACCGAGCTCTTACTGGGGCAACGTATGGCAATCTTTCAGCACGTCCCCGACCCTTGCCATTCCACTCTCCAGTGCTCTGGGTGGAAAGAAGATGCATGACACGCTATTTCTGGGAAAAATTGAGGGTTTGGCTCTGTTTTTTTTCCTGCAGCTATACAGGTTTTCCCATGATTTGTGTAGTCAAGATTCACTTAGGTTTGAAAAGGTACGACATTTATTGAGCCTTTCAAAAGCATGCTAATGATGTGTCCTCTCACCAACAGCAAACTAGTCCAACAGGATATCATATACCATACCCTGAAGAACATATAAAATGTAGTTTTAAAGTTAATTGAAGACTCCAGTACACATAATTCACGAGCAGAATTATATTTCCATTTTTAATATTATTTCTTACTCCTCTCACTCCGGGAAAATTTCTCGCAATCAGATGAAACAAGATCTTTGCTACAGGTACAGAAATCCTGCACTACACAGAAGGCAAGACAGTAGAAATCCATATCCTTTTTTAATTTTGGGAGGCACATTGATTTGCTTGTTTTCGAAAAATAAAAAAAAAACCAAGCTTCTGAAAATCTAGCCTTTCTTCACTTATTAAGCTGATTTAGTTCAGTACAATACAATAGGATAAATGTCAATGCAGGCTGCCTGAAAATTCCATGCCAATGTTTAACTGGTGCAAATTTTGGAACAGAAAAACTAAATTGTCACTGTCATAATGGCACACAGCTTAAAATCCTTGGAGTATTGACTATGGTGAAGCTTTGACGTGGGGTTTATTATTTCTTCAGATTAGCAAATGGTGGAGATTAGAAAGTCACCTTCAAGGATATAAATATAATGTCTTCCTTACATACATACCCTAGTGGAATTCAACTTACAACTACATCCATTGTCTGCAGAGTTTTACAGTATGCTTCAACAGATCTGTAGGATGCTTAACATTTTTTTAATTAAATGTTACAGGTTTTTATATAATTTCCATACAACTCTACCTCATTTTTATAGATGCTAGAATTTTAAGACATGCCTGCTATGGACTTAATTTTCCACTGAACTGTAATGAGACTCCAGTGTCTTATTCCTTATGTTGTTGTAGAATCCTTAATCTTTTTTTTCAGTTCCTTAGGATAAATCCTCAATGATTCAGTGATTTTTACCCACCTCATTATTTTAGAAGAGAAGCATGTCTTTCAAACAAAAGTTCCTTCTTGATGAATTTCTGTGCACCTATTAATGTTGGGTTCCTCACATTTAGCTACCAGCACCTTACTGGAAATTCAAGCATATGTGGCCTGTGTTTATTTGGGTTAAAACAAGTAAGCATCAAACAAATCTGATAGAAGCTGCATGCTTGCACAAATCAATCTATTTTACAGGTTCCATCTGCTCTTAAGTGCTTCCCAGAGAACAAACACTGTGTCACTTTACCACATATTTCCACTGCACTATCCCAAACACACTTAAGCTGCTGACAGATTAATGCTTAGTTCACTTGTGGCATACATTCTTGGGTTCTTACACATGTTCTTATAAGGAAATGGAACTCACTAAGCACTTAATCACAAGTTGGGGTAGTGTTATGGTCTTGAATGCAACACACCAACTCTGTTTGAGGAACAGGCTAAGGTATCTCTATATAAGCCGTCTCTGTCACTGGTACTGCCAAAGACTCTGGAAATCAAATTACTTTTGTCAACCTCAGTTAAACAAAAGCAAGCAGAAATTTGCCAAAGGGTAGCCCTGTGGGCTAGGGATGAGCCACCTGAGGAGTGTGCAGAAATGGTCTAAGGATTGTGCCCTTTACTGGAAGCCAACTTATATGGCTTAAGTGTATATTGGCTTGAAGCCATTACAAAGAAATATTGATAAAATGACTCCAAAGACAGGTAATTAGAAACAGATACAAAAAACAATAGCAAACATACCTGAAGAAACATACAACCCAACTTTCTAAATATATCACCAATTCAGTTAATTGTGAATTTACCTGGTTAGGAAGCAGTGACAGCAAGAGGAACTCATATGAGTGTATGCAAAATGTGAACATACACTATGAATATCTGCATCTGTGCTTGAGAAAAAGGTGAAGTTTCATGGAAAATCCTTTGCATCCTTACTTGATGTAAACCAAGTTCAAATGGTTCAGAGCAGTCAACAACTTCACCTGGTTTTATGCTTAAATACAGGACACAAAAAGGAAGGGGTAAATAGCAGAGAAATTGTAAGTAAATTTTCTTCCATATTCAACCTGGTAAATATTTATCCAGTTCTGATCTTTGAAATAGATTTTACAGAAGAAAACTTAGTACTTCACTCCCTAAGCAGACCGATCCTCCATTATGTACACCACACCATTATCACCAACAGTGAATCTTAGAATCATAAAAGTTGGAAAAGACCTCTAAGATCACTGAGTCAAACTGTTAACCCAGAACTACCGTGTTCATCAATAAACCACATCCACAAGTGCTACATCCACACACCTTTTGAATACTTCCATGGACAGTTATTCCATTGCTTCCCTGGGCAGCCTATTGCAATGTCTGATCACCCTTTCAGTGAAGAAATTTTTCCTAATATCCTATCTAAACCTCCCTGGCACAACTGGACATCCATTTCTCTTGTCCTGCCCTTGTTACTTGGAAGAAAAGACTGACCCCCAGTGAAGGGCTTTTGCCATTGAATTGTATGTTGCTGAGTGCCATGGTGAAATTGGAATCCACAAGCCACCTTTGATTTCCATGGAGATGTGTCCTTTTGATTTATGAGGAACTTCGTTGTTACTCTTCCCTTGCTTAGCTTAGCAGGGTCTGAGTACAACTCACTGTGGGTTTTTCTTAGTGTCACTGGATGCAGTAAATGCTCTCTACCCTGGTGTTTCACTTTCAAAAGCACAGTGAAAGTCCTCACCCCTGCAAATGGGATGGGAAAAATCCTGTCCTGCTGCAATACTTGGAGTTAGTTGTTCTTTGATGGACACAGTTGAACATATCAAAGGTTAACCACTATTTTCTTGTTTTCCTCAAGGTATCAGAAGACAGGAGTACCTCCTGGGCACAATGCTGGTCTCAGAGCAAGGCAGGGGGTTGAAAACACGGGGTACTTAATGAAATTAACAATTTCAGTTAAAGTCAATATACTTTTTATTTGTATCAGAGATTATGTCAATGCTCTCTTACATGGAAAAGACCTTCCCCCCACCTCTGTTTTTCTCCCTACTGGCACAAGCAACCTTGCACAATTTGATAGCATCTCTTGATAAATATCCAGCATTGGTAGAGCTCATTTGCACTGCAAACTTGCCAGCAAGACAATACGCAGATGAACTGAATCCAGACAGGTAGCAACAGATAAAGCTTGAGTATGCATTCAGGACGTTATCTTACTGTAAGCATGTAAACCTGTTTTTCATCTCAAAATTCTGAGATGTGGAATTGGTAGAGGTAATATTACCCAACTTGGTTACGCATTCTGAAATCCCTTAAAAAATAAAAGGCCTTATGACAGTGCAGTACTGAGACAAATATCTAAGATAACTTATCTTTACCTATTGTCATGAGAGTAAGCAACTAACTAGTAGGACATTCCCCTGGTCATAAGTTACTTTGTGGGATTTTTTGGTAAGATTGCAGAAGTTACACCGTGTTTCATAAGACACAATGTCTATGTTTCAGAACACCTCAAATTGCAACATGCAGGAATTTCCCATTCTCCCTCAGCAAGGTCTCCAGTTGTATTTACATACACATTTTAAAAACAGCTACTTTGTGCTACTGTCTAAAGCAAAGTTTTCCACAAAATGCTTTGGTAAATCTTGCACATTCCCCATATGTTGAGAAAATTAACATGTTAAATATTTTTTCCTTTTTATGACTGTATATACTGGGTCTTTTGTTTTGCAGCAATGTAGGATCTAATTCCATTTTTTAAAGTCTGCCAAGCACACTATTGCATGAAAATATTTTCTTTTCTCTTTCTCTTTTCTAGTTCATCAACAATGATTCGAGTAGAAAGACCTGGTTCAGGATGCTTCTACTTTTTGGTTGTCACTTTTGCCAGTTTTCAGAAGACTTCTGAAGCGCTGGCCAGCCTTGAAAGTACATTAAATCCTTGGTGTGCATCATTCAACATACCTGAATTAATATGAAACGAATTCATGATGTTGTTGTAATGAACACACTTTGATTCCAGAACTTCACCTTTCCTTCTGGCAGCCCATCAGCCATATCTTCCAAGAGCACACTGCATGGCTAGAAAAAGCTGATTTTTCTTTTAGCAAAGTTTTTTGAAATTGTGGCAGTATCCTTTTTTCTTTGCCCTCTCTCTTTTTTATTCTTTGTGAGGATGGGGAGAAGTTTTAAAAAAAGGCTTTTCCTACCTAATTTTGATATTTCTAGGCTTCTTGTCATTGTTCTTTGTTTGCCTGTACCCTATACCTATACTCTTCCTTTATTGGTCGTGTGTGCCTTGAATACCTCAGTTTTCCTCCAAGATGACTTTATTTTGTTGTAAAATACATATTTTTTATTATTAATTAGTAGAATTGCACCATTTTCTCAGGGTGACTTTTTCCTCTTTGATATATTTATCTTGCTCTCACTTTTGTCAGTTTTTGTGGCCCTTTTTGTGGCAGCTTCTTTCTGTTTCTCTGAGCCTTTTTTTCTTAGCAGTGATAGCCTGCCTTTTGTTAGCCTTCCAGAATTTCTAATCAGTTGCTGTCTTTTTTCAGCTGTCTACAAACAATCATCTGCTTTTTGTTTCTTCCTTCTTACTTTCATCTTCAAATTCACCACAGTAAAGGTGATTCAGGCTTCTGTGTCTTGCCTGATGATGAAATGACAAACTGAACCTGAGGAAAGAGGTTCCAGTATACTCAGGGGAAGACAAGGACATCTGGGAGAGGAGAAGCACTGAATCACCTGCTTAACCATGGAACCGGTTTGTCTGAAGGCTGACAAACATCTCAGGATTAGATACCAACAGACAGTGTTTGGGATTCCGGCCTAAAGCAGATAGAATTTCTAATAGAAAACTAGAGTAGAAAGGAAGGAAGAAGCACCTTTGGTGGTAGCCAAGGGAATACATGCAGAAGGATTTTACTAGTGCACATAGGGTCACAACACAACATGAACTCTCACTCGAAATTGCATAATTCAATATTAGATGTTGTACAGATAAGTAAGGAGAAGATTAGCCATTGACTAAATTTCTGAAGGCCAGGAACTGTTGTATTTATGAGGTAGCACAACCAATGCTTATGTAGCAGTCAATATTCTCAGCATTTCCTTGAGTAGCAAGGAAATGCTGAGAATTTGTGTCACAATTCTACTGGTAATTATATGAGGCAGAGTGCTATCCTAATGTGGCTGTGTCATTTCTCATACCAAGATTAGATAATTTAGAATTAGTTTAGATAATTTAGAATTAGTTTTGATACTTCCAGTGTTCCCTTTATAGAAGGACTGGATTTTATGGTTTTATGGGGTTAAGGAAAACTGACCAACAAACCCTGACCAAGGCAAGACAAATATAGTTCATAGAGATTTGATATGTTGGATAGGAGTATGCATGAATCTGTACAACCAAGGTAACATTATGCACAAGCTCAGTAAACACAGGAACTGAAAATGAAGATATTTCTGGTTTTCAGGAACATCTGAGTAATGCATTCCTAATAAGATCTTCCATTACATTTTAGCCCTTTAATGGGTAAATTCAAGATCCAGTGAGTTTGTAGTCTACCATCACATCAGTAAATGTGTGGTCTCCAGGATTTGCTCACTGCAGTAATTTACAATTTCCTCTCATCTGCATACTCTTTCTTTCCTCTTCCTTTCCTGCCAATATCCGTCTGGGAAATTTCAGCTTTACTCAGCATCACCTATTTTACTACAGAGCTTCTCTGATCTTCACTCTCTGGTTTTCCCGGTGGATGGATCATCTCACTTGGAATTTATTAATTCCTTAGCACAGTTCTTATTTGACAATACTTCAATTTTCAAGGTCTGCATGCCCCCTTCAAAGCACCATCTTTACATCACCCACTCTCCCTGGGCAATCTCATTGATTCACCCTTTGAACAAACTCTATATTATTCAATTTCTTTGCTCTCCTTATTTCTTGCTTCTTTCCTCTTCTCTTCCTCATGACTATGTTTTTTCTTTTCAGTAACTTTTCTGATATTTCAATAGAAAAAAAATACTGCTTTTTAACCTTTCTCAGACTTTATCTCTAATGTCGCTTAGACTGTTTTCTCGCTTAAATACCCCAACTTTCCTTTTTCACTACTGTTCACACCTCCACCACAAGAAACTCTTAATTGATTTCCTCCTTAAAAGTCCTGCCAAGTCTCCACTCTATGCCTCCTCAATTCAAACTGACAATTTATTCAAACAAAGAAATAGATATTTTCTGACTAAAATCAGACTCTTCCTAATTCTCCCCTCAGAAAATGCATTGTTCCTTACAACTTCTCTGCTTCTATTTCCTGCATGACCTCTCTTTTTTTTCTCTTTCATCAGAGATAGAATTGTAAGTTTGTCCTTCTTTTTTAATGGTTCTCCTCCCCTTTGTCTCACTTTTCACCATAACTTCTGTCTCTAGCATAGCTTTTGCAAAGCAATACTCAGTTATTGTCAAAGGAATGCAAAACTCCACATATGCTTCTTATGTCTCTATTCTTTAACTGCTTCTTTAATTGTTCCCTTGACATCACTCCCCAATTCTATTTTAGTTCAGGTTCTAAACAAACCTTTGTTTAGAATCTGTATGTCATCAACTCCACCCTTTTCTTCCTAGCAAAATTCATACAGACACTGTGAATTCCCCAAAATTGTTCTCAAAATCATTCCAGTTGAATAACTACACTGCATTTTTTTCACAGCACACAGATCTTTGTAATATCCATTCATGCACTGGGAGGCTAGTATATGAGAGCTTTGTATTTTCCTAATATATGTTTAACACTCGCTTCAATTTTATTCATGTGTGTCCTTTAATTACTGTGTAATAGCAAGCACACTAATGAAAACAGCTCAGGTAAGGGCTGCATAAGTCAAATTGCAAGCATGCATGTATGAAAAGGAAAAAAAAAAAAGGATCCCTTTATTACAAGACAAAGACACCAACTATTACTGCTTAGGTTAAAAAAATTCAAACCAACAAAAATGAAAGCCAAACTGAATCTTTCAGTTCTGGTAGGCAGATAGACTAGGACTAAAACCCTTATTTGAGATAAAGCCTGAACTCCTGAATGGTTAACATCTTAATCTGAAAGAGATCCTACAGTGAAGAAAAAGAAAATAAATCTCTACAGATAAAGTTATCATTGGAAAGAACACAGTTCTTTTTAGAAGTGTCTAAAAACACCCTGGAAATGCTATGTGAGAGATGGAGAAATAGCACCTGTAGTTGTGTCAGAGAAAAATGAAACTCTGGGAAACTCAGTAATTTAGTTCACTAACATCACTAGGAGATCACTATCTGTAAAATTCAGATTCAAATAGCTCCTGGCATAAGTGAAAGGTGAAACTAAAACTAAACCTGAAACTAGAAGCTCAAACTGAAGATACTAAGCACCAGTATAGAAATATAGAGTGACCAGATGAACACTGACAGAAAAAATATTGCAGCGACGGAGATATTTAAGAAAATCTTAGCCTACCTAAGAAATGTGGTATAAACTGAATTAACACTGATGTTGATGAACTTCTACTCATGTGTGATAGAGTATATTTGGCAAACTAGTGTCATCAAAATCATACCTGAAAAAGAGCTGGCATGACTGGAGAGAATAGTAAGAAATTCTACCCATACACACAATATGTGAAAATGGGGAAAGGTAGATGATGGAGCATCTATGGGAGTGCGTTTGCAGAAGTCATCGAGGATTATGCAGGTCAGCATCACTTTGGGGAACAACACATAGTTGTGATGGAAAGATGCAAGAAAAACAACTAGGAAAGAACCAAAGAATTCAAGGTGGTGGTGCTATGCAGACAAACAGCAAACCAGAAAATCCATTTCTTATGTCGGAAATGGATCGATTAGGATGTAGATAACTTAGGCACCAGACCAGTCATAAAACCTCTCTTTTTCATTTTTGGAAAAGGCTGTTGGGACTGAATGGGAAGGAAGAGGGGAAGAATGGAAGACCTAAGTGGGCTGCTGAAGTGTTTTAAGGGATTCCTAAATATATTGCCCAGTGACAGACATTCTCCCTGTTTATCTATAAAATAGGTACACTGAAGCGAAAAATTGTACAAATATTGCTAGAAACATCTGTCTTTTGGAAGAATTATCAACAATGAACCCGAGACAGTACACTCTCTAATTTATACTGGGTTTTCCTCTTCTTTTGACATATTCTTCTCTAACCATGAGCATTTTCTAAAACCCCAGCAAAGTGAAGAAGGTAGATTTTATTCTTTCTATTCTTTGTTTCATTCTTTCTTTGAATTGCTTTCTCCACCTTCACATTTTTCTCTCCCTCTATTCCAGAGGTAAGATTTATGTTTACAACTGATGGTTTATGATTAAGACACTGAACTTTGGTCACTGAATTAGTACTGTCTGTGGGTTCAGAAATCTGCCAGCCAGGCACGAGTCCTCAGGGGACCTCCCACAACCAGGGTGCCGACTGGCGCCGAATCCCGGCTGTAACCCTTAAGCAGTAGCATCCCCCAGTGGCCCTAGTTATCACTGCAGTGGTAACTTTTTTAGATAATTTTAGGCACTCTAACTTTCAATGTAAATTTAATTCAAGTGCCTCAGAACTAGCCAGGACTCAAGAGTCTGTTCAACTCAGTAAAGAACCATATATACTTGATGAAAAAATTTATTTTCAGTTACTGAATATGCCATGTGTGTATTGCAAAACACATAGCTGTAAAAGCAGGATTTTTTTTTTTGTAAAATGCATTCAAAAAGGGGGTAAAATCGGATCAAAAGAAAATCAACCTCTTTGTTGGAGAGCTTTCTTGAAGAAGAGAAAATAGGTTTAGATTTTTTTTCCAAGAATATTAGGTTCTACAGCTATTTTTGGCTTTTTTACAAGATCAGGACTCATGGAAGGGATACTTTAGCAACCTTCAATTTTTAATCTGCCTTTTGATTGAAGTTCACATATTTAGAAACTATAGTCCATCATATACATTGAATTAAAATTCTAAATCAAAAATCCCTGGCTGGTGTTTAATTCACTCAATGAAAATTCAACCCTATTCTCAGAAAATACTCAACAAGAACATCCCACATCCCAGTCACTATTCTTAAACCCAGCCCTTTGCAAAACAATCCAAAACTGCGCTCACTGGGATTGCTTTCCCTGTTCCCTAGAAGAACTCAGTCGTTGAGGAAAGGTGAAGTAATTGGTACTTCAAATTGTCACTGGAAGAGAATAGGAGAAGGTAGAAGGGCAGACAAATGATGCACAGGTAACACAAATGTGGGATGCTCGCACCTACCCAGCTCCCTCCCACTCCAGAAGCAGAACAGACACATCAGCACAATCCCTGTATCAGTGCTGACTCAGCAGAGAGAGGATGGAGGAGGAAGGATGTGCAAGGCTGCCAGAGGAAGAGCCAGAACAGCACTTTTGCACAACTCTTCTGTATGTGATGAAAAGAAGGAATTTTCTCTTGTTAATGTTGGAACCCTCCAGTAACTTCTAATGCTGCAGCAGTGGAGATGAAGGGTTGTTAATTAGAACAACCCATATGAAAATCAGTGGGACTTGTACATTAGCTTGAAGTTCAGCAGGGGATTATAAGCAGTGCAGAGCAGAAACCAATGAACGTTTGTCCTCTCTCTATCAGAATCTCACCAGACCTGATGCCACAAGAGCCCAAAGAGGTGGCATGGCTTTATCCAGTAGGTAAATCCAGTAGTTACTTCTTTCCTCCTATTACTCTTGTCACAATAGCTGAGTACCTCTAGTAGAGTTTTATAACAGATGCATAATTCCATTCTCTGGTTGCAGTGTGAAGCACAGAATACTTGAGACAAGCGGAAAAAAAAACCCCAAGTCTAATCCCCAGAACATATGTGCCTTCTCAGTAATTTAAGGGCTAAATGCTGGGGTCCTTCCTCTGAGGTAACCTAAGGGAAATCTGTCTTTCTCAGTATCTCTGAATCTGATCCTTCATGAGCAGCAGTCAGCCCAGTGTGAATGTGCTGAGATATGACAAACCCATGTAACAACTCTTGCTGATATTCTGTTATTCTGTGGTTAAGGCTCATGAGGATTTTTGAAAGGAAGTTTATTTTTGCAAGCTGCTGAGTGCTGACTATGACGCGGGGCAGCTTTCACTTAGGCAAATGTCTTAACTTTTGTTAAGGCTCTTGGGCAGATAGGCTACTACTGCGACATTTACAAGTAAAGCCTGGCTTGGCTTAGGCTATTCAGTGAAAGGAGATGTAGGTTTTAACAAATAATAGACAGCTATTTTTTGGCACAAAGAGAGGAGGCAGTTTTTCATCTTGGCAGACACTACCTCTCCCCTTCTTTTGGAAGTTCTAAAAACATTTCAGAGGTCCTAAACAATGCTCCTCATAGGTTATTGTCACTACCTAAAACATAGGGGCTGGTATTCAGCATGACAAATCAGTTTTATGTAGTTTAGTCATCTATCTCTGCCAGTTGCATGAAGTGGATGATTCTGAAAAAGTCAGCAACTATCATAATGAAAATATACGTTACAATACAATGTGTCACACAGCATTGAAAATTAATCCTGCTGCTAAAAAAATAGAAAATGCACAATAAACACATTACCTGAAATTAATAGTGGTTTTGACCAAATCTCCAGAGCCTTTAAAGTTGTAAAAATGATTTCCTATTTATATGGACTGTGTGAATTCTCAGGTGATTCCCTGTGGAGAGTTGTATGAATACTTTTTCCAGAGCTGAGGAAAGGAAAATAGGTAGCTATAATGGAACTACAGGAGCAGCCAAGCAGTAGATTGATTCAACAGGAGAAATTCAATGTATCCCAAAAGATTTCCTAGGATTTGCTCTCCTGCTGCTTAGGGCACAATTTGTTGTAATGAGAAACTGAGGATTTTGTTTCAGGTGTCAAAGCTTGTAGTGACGACTTGAAGGTATAAAGAAAAAGCAACAACTGAAAATCACTCTTAAATAATGCTTTTGGATGAGAATAGAACAAGGACAAGCTCTTCAAGGTGCAAAAAAGGTCAAATATCTCATGTAAATAACATTCCTTCAGAGATACTAATTGGATGCACAGTTGAACCCTTTCCTTCATCTCCAAACTGCTGCATTAAACAGCTTGAAAACTACAGTACACTTCCACAAGCAAAACAAAGAAAGCTTTATTAAATTATCTGGTAAAATTGCACTCAGTCTCACTGTAATCTCTGCTCTCAGTAATGACTACAGAAAAAAATACTCAGTTTTCAGTTGTGAAGAACTGAGCCAACTGAGTTATAAAGAAACCCAAACCAAATGAAAAACAGTGAGGTTCAGGTTTTTTATTTAATAAGGGAACATTTAAACAGGCAGACTATTCTGTTCATCTGGAGCATGCCACATGGTAGAAAGCTGGCAGGAAGCATGTTCTGCTGCAGTACTACATAAGCCATGTTTAAAAGGTTAAGTGGGACATGCTCGACATGAATTTCACCCTGCAGAAATGTGAAAATTTGTAGGTATTCATGTCCTCCTCTGTGAAAAGGAATAATCATTATGAACACAGTGCTACTCTACCGCTGTGATGTACCACAGCCTATGCAGGTTTTATTGATAATCACTTTTTAGTGAAAGCTCTGAAACACTATGTTGTTTCTCAACTGGAGCCCAGAGTTTTATTCAGAAACAGACTGCCACATGGAATTTCCTCAGGCAAAATGCTGAATGATGATGGCATCCCCACTTGACTAGGGAAAACATGCAAAATCTGAAATGTTCATATTCACAGCTAACATATTGTTCAGCTCTAGCATGCTCCTCACACTTTGTTCTGAAACATTACATGGTGTATTTCACCGGAGGAGAAATGGATGCTCCAAACAATACCTTACCAAGAATGAACATTCATGTGTGAATGACATTACATTTGGACATTTGGGACAGGCTTACACTTAGTTACAAACAATGCAACTATCTAGAACCCAAAGATTTGAGTCTTAAAAGTTTTTACAACACAGACCAAAGCAGATAGCACCTCCCCTTTCTCTACTAGATGACCAAAGTTGCATTACAGCTCCAGGCTCCAATCAATTTCAAACCTACCACATGATGTATGATCTCCTAGACTATCCTTCCTTAGCAACAAATGACTATCAGACTCAGAAACCCTCCCAGCAGGTAGCATAGGAATAGGTACTGACTAGGAGAAAAGAAAAGTAAATCCTTCACCACTTTGGCTCCTTCCCAAAATAAGGATCAGGAGCTTTTTAATTTCCAGTTGAAATTGCATTTTGCAAGACTTTTTTTTATCCTTTCTGTAAATTCTATGTATAGAGTATGCAGAAAATATATACTGTTTCAACCTGCTGCCTGTCCCTCAGGTCTGACCTATCTCAGCATAAAACACTGACACCCTCATGTCAATGGAGTCTGAACCAGAAAGTCAGTTTCTGATCAGGAATGGGGGAGCATCTGAGCACATAAAACAGCAAGGAGCTAATAATCAGTTATTATTATAGTTCCTGTTATCATTCTATTTCCTCACAGCCTGACTGTGAAAGCAGAATGGAAGTTCTGCCTCATTCATTAACCTAGAAAGCAATGCAAGATGTACACAAGAAATAAAAAGAGTAAGAAGAATTGAGATGAAGCACAGTCTTTGTTTTTAATGAGACAGCTAGCTCTCCCCCATCTTTGGAACCAGTTGAACCAATTACATCTCTTACCTGTATGGTTCCAGAGTCCTGAGGCCATAACACAATGCTTCTTCCCAGGATTCAAGGTTAATACAGGCATCCATGGCACAGTCAAGCATTTTCAGCTGATAGATATTTGTGTCTGGTAGGTGACCCATGTTACTGCTCAAGAGATTCTGGCATCTTGCCAGAACATGCTTCCACTCTGTTATTGGCCTTAGTTAAAGAAATATATTTAATCAAACAAAAATACAAGTTCTAAATGCTCTTTAGTAAGGTGTAAGAGCTACAAAGCATTAAAATAGAAAAGCTGCCACCATTTCAGACTCTGCTACAATTCTTGAAAACACACTTGAACGCAGAAGTGGTAGCTTAGGTAACTATGTTTTGCTTACATCTAGCAAAACAATTTCTAAAGAAGGCAGTATTTTAGCAAAAAATGGTAAAAGAAAGATGACAAATTGCAAAGATATTTTAATACACAATAACATTTCAAATAACTTTTATTTAGGTGCTGAAACATTATTTACGTAAGATACTCCTCCAAATCTTACAGCCAAGGGCAAGAGCCCATGGAAATGCATCTTAAAAAATGTTTCAGTGGCTAAAAAAAGAAAATTATGGTTTTATATATTAAATAATGATACATTCTTTTAAGCTGACCAAGATTTTTTTAAATTCTCATTAAATTAGAACCTTTTCTTGAAATTAAATAATTTTCTTTCTCCTTGAAACAATTATAAAGAGCATTGTGGATTTTTTTCATGTACAGCTGCATGTTTCATGCATGAGAAAGAAAAACATAGTTTTATGTCTGACTAGTTGAAGACTAATGAACTAGGCAGTACAGAAGATTTTCACCTCCAATGTAACAAGAAGATTTTTTTTGTGAGTTTGGAATAGAGGAAAAGTAACCTGGGGCTTGCATTCACTTTATTTGGATATTCCTTACTACAAAACACTTATTTCCATTACATTCTACACTGATTCAACTTCTGTGTGGACCAGATTCTTCTCTCTCTGACCACATCTAAGCTGAACACTTAAGAATTTTCAGTTTTAAAATGAGTACTGTCATCTGTGACTGCACTCATGGGAGTCCCAGAATGCAAGCTGTCTAAACACCAAAAAGACACCACACACATCAATAAGAACAAATGAAATAAAGAAAAAATTAGACTGATAGTAAGAGAAGTAATAACATTGATTGTATCACAGTCCTTTCCATACAATCAGTTCAAGGAAGTCCAGCAGTTATCTTCACAACATTACTGAAAGTACTATTCACACTAATCCAAGGATGAGTTTAAAGTGTACAATGTGAACCTGTGATGAAGTAATTAGTCCTTCTTGAACATGGGAATATTTACCCACTTAAATTTAAGAATGTGACCACTACGTGGCTGGGCCAGGATTTATAGCATGGTTGTTACAAGGCTAAACTAATTATTTGTGAATTGCTCTCATGCCCTTGGATTGAAAGAACCATATAAGGGAAGGAATGTGTTATTATAATTGCACCTTAACCTTTATATCTCTGGCAAACATCCATGTATTCTTTACAACCGATTAAGGGCAGACAAACAGAAGAGTGGGGGATATTATTTCCACTTGATACAATTTTTGTAGAAAGTACAAAGCACTGACATTTTTGAAAGATTACCATTTTAGCTGATGCATAGTCTGCCTGCTCTTACTTCTTGTTATTCTGCTTTGTTCACTGACTAGCATCTAATAACAGATGTGCTTTATAACAAAACCTGTTGGGACCAAATTTGTAGGTATGTAAATTACAACTTAGAAAACTCTCTGTCAGCTGCAACAGGACAAAAGAGAAGCTGCCTATCCTGTATCTGTCCAAGACTAGAGGAGGACTGCCTCAAGCAGACGCTCTCTAACTGTAGATTTAGCATTACAACGCTTTATCAGTTATAATCAGTAAGTCAGATTGTGGGAGTCACAAACTTTTTCAACTGTAGAAACTGTTGGTTTAATTTGCTAAAAAAAATGACATTTGCAGAAACTAATAAGTATGTGCCTCAGTCAGCCAGAAAGGTTTTCTACTCATTATTGGCAGGTGGGCAAAAGTCAAGTTCCCTCTTCAGGTACTGCACTTGCCAATGCATGTCAATTAGCACTGGTATTGTGGTGCAATGGAAGGGAAGATGACATATTTCAAATAGCCCATGACTGAGAACAGAAGCTGAACAGACAACAAGAACAGATTTTTTTCAACCAGTCCTGATACTTTTTACTATGATGTATTTGATTAATTTTTAAGTATCAGTTAAATCAGTAATCTTAATTAAAGACCTTAGTAAATTTAATTAGGTGCAATTTCTCCTGCAATTAAATATAGGAACATTAAATAGGACCAGTATTGTGACTCCATAGTTTTGGTATAAAAAATATTGCAACTTAAGATTGCATACCTATAGTTTAACTTTCACGTTAAAACATAGCCCCTGAAATATAACTGAATGCCTGAAGGTCTATTTCAGTATTGTCTGTCTCAATCCAGTGACGACAGAGGAACTTTAGACAGACTAGAAACCATACAAAAATTAAAGTAAGATGAGATGAATGTTTCTCCTTTGCTCATGAATGAATCTGTCTGGATTAGAAATAAACAAACTCAGTTGTGTAGGTTTTTTTCTTTTTTGCACAATAAGAATTGTAATCACTTGTTTCCAGCCTGGAATAATACTATATAAACCTGCTTTTCATGCTGCCAAAAAGGAGTACTGGAAGATTAAATTCTCTCTAGGTTGAGAGAAAGCTCATGTTTCTAAAATGGTAAGACATCTTGCCACAATAAGCCAAGTTCACAGAAAAATTCCACTGAATAGACCAAGATAAGAGAGAGATCAGTATACCCATAGTATTCCAGTAAAAACCTCCATCTCTCTTCTGCTCATCTTTTCTTGGTTGTTGCTTTTCACTAATTTCTTTAATTGGATTGAATATCTATATGACAGCCATTAGGCTCCAGTTCTGTTTATTAGTGCAAGATCATCTCATTCAATTTGCTTAATTATAAATAATTATTATAACTTATTATAATGATTCTATAATGTCTGCTGTGAAAATAATTTAACAATCTTTTTTCTATTTAAAAGTGGATTTATATGAAGCAGTGCAATGGTAGAAATCCAAACTTGAATGAAAATATCCCTTTACATCCTAAGTAGCTACTATCCCTTCCATGAAGCAGTTCCAGTCCAGGTAATCAGAGACTATAGTAATACAATTATGAATAGTACCCATTTTAAACATCAAATGAATTAAAAACATTAAAATAAAAAGAATGAAAATGTAAGTAAATTAATCTCAAGAGATGAATTGTATACTAAGGGGCTTTCTAGATTATTTTCACAACTGAATGACAAACTGTGGCATGTCACTGAAAGGATACCTTCTTTTGATTTTGGATATCTCACTTTATTTACAGCGTCTTTGACTTCTTTCCAGGCATGCTCTTCACCGGCCAGTTTCTCAGAATCCTGGTTAATTGAAACAAATGCATTTAATGAGAAAAACAGTAAAATGAGAATATGTAGTAATGATGAAAAACAGGGTAAAAAGATTTCACTGCTAAAAGCTATTTGTAGAGACTATATTGCTATCATTTCACCTGGCAATCATACTCACCCTGTGTTTGGAAGTAAATGAGACGATCTAAAGAAAAATGAATGTAAACTTGGAAACATTAAATTCTCAAATGAGATATTAAGTTTGCAACAAAAACTATGATCAATCAGAAAAGAGAAATAATAGCATGGAATTTTACTATTAAAACACATTGAGAAGATCAAATTCTTTCAAAGGCCTTCTATCCAATACTTCACAGACTCTCAGGCATACTGTATAAAAGATTTAGCAAATAATTTTGATTAACTGTGTGGTGATTATAGAGTCTTTACAAAGAGTGGAAGGCTACTTTCATCCGTTACAGTTATGAACATGAGCTTACAGGAGAAGTAAATGACTCAGAAAAAGATGAACTTTGGTTTAATAACTCACTGCTATTTCTTCCCTATTCCATTGGATTCTACAAACAGCAATATTTCCCCATTGCTTTGTCATAAAGAAAGCAAAAATTATTAATGGCTACAGCAGTAAGGAGAAAGTTTCCCTTTTCAACTCTTTAGCAGTGACTAACTGCATCTTACGTAAACCACTTGGAACAAATTTATTAAAGCATCTACAGACACAGTTATGCATCTTAAGAGATTTCCAAAAGCATCTAGATATTCAATTTCCATTGCTATAGCTTTTAAATACCTCTAAAAATCTGGCCTGTAAGACACTGAAGTTCATTACCTATCTTTCCTTGTGAAAGGCCCTACTACTTCCAAAAGAGTTTTTTAAAGTGCAGAGTCTTGCAGGAATATTTTAGAAATACAGTCCTAAAAAGATCAACCCTCAGCAGGGGTGGAGGCCTGCATATGAACAGAGAAGGTGTATTAAAACCAAGCACTTTGTAACCAACAGATGCTCACTGGGCATCAGAGAAGTACTTCCACTGAAAATCCTGTAATCTGTAACTACCTAGAATTGCATAATTTTCTTATCCCACTGTTTCTTTTCAGAACAGAAAATATTTACAGTGAGAATCAGCACTTAGTTTCGGACTTAATTTGCAGTTTTGTCTTTCCATCTGCTTCATGAAACAGCAGACCTCTGTGTATTCCTGGGATGATTAAATCAAGATTAAACTGAGATTGTTCTCAGCTGCCCTACCATTCTGTAGGGCCTTACAAGGAGGGTGGTATGACCTCACTGCATTTTGAACATGTACTTCCTCTACAATCAGTTCTCTTATCAAAATAATCATCTGGAAATAATTTTGTGCAGAGATGAATTTGCCACCAGAAGCCATAAGGTGAATGTTAGGACAAACAAGCTCATATTGCAGAAATTTTGTCACCGGAGTTAATGTACCTACCTAGTCCTCTTACAGCTTTGCAAAAGATGTATGCTGAATCTCTTAGCATCCATGTAACCTCTACGAATTTCTATGAGACTACATCTACTTCTGAACACAGCCTGTTAACCTGTAGCAATGTCTCTAAAACGTCTTTGTGGATCAACTGCTGCTCACTGATTGATCAAAAAAAAAAATATCTCGCCTGTAAGATGCTAATAATGATGTCTGTGAAATTTTAGGTTTAAGGAGCTACCAAAACAGAAAAATTGTCTTAAGCTATCTTTTCTCACTGGCCCAGACATCATTCTCAGTGTTTCTCTAATATGGTGTAAGCCTAAAACCTCAGAAACATGGGAATTGAGAGAGATTTGTAAGTGAAAAAAGGAAAAAAACTACGCACCAAGGCCAATAACTGATGCATCATTAGGGCTCACTTCGCACACAGCAAGACTGATGGATGAATCAGACTAAAGTGTTCACTCACATGAGATTAATCTTCCTCTGTCTAGTGCAGCCTTTCGAAATGCTTTCCATTGTCTTCTAGCATTTCACTGACAACACAAAGCAGTGCAAGGCTGGAGTTTCCTCTAACCTTTAAACTAGTGCACAGGGTTAAGTCCACGCTGGCTTCATATCCAGGTAGAGAATACAGAGTGTCTGTTGGACGAGTAATCTCCCAGCCCTCTCTAGATTCACAGTCTTTATCCCTTTTGTAAGAGAGTTTAGGATGGAGGGAAGCTCTGGGGAGGATTTAAGTCATAGGTTTCAATGAGATGTTTCCTGTGTTCTCAAGATGAGGCATTTTGCAGATTGGCTGACGTAAGAACAAGGAAAAACATGGCTAGCTGGGCACTTCACACCTCTGTTCTTCATCAGATTTCCATCCACGAAAGAAGTCCAGTCCCTTCCTAAACACTAGTTCAAGACATGGAAGCTGCTTCCAAATAGGCAGCCAAGCAGGGGCTGCAAAACAACTAGGAGAGCCTGTCACCAGGAACAATTCTGCCTTGCAGCCTAATAAGCTCTTTCCAAGTAAGTTGTTTCTCTGCCTTGGACAGCACCTTGGAAGTCATGGCTATGTGATACGATTAAGCCGGCTAAAAATACAAAGTTGCCTTGGAGTTGGAATTATGAAAATAATTGAAGTGATAATTAGTTACACTGAACTGCTTAATTTAATTTAAGAGCATGACATTAACAACTACGGGATATACAGTTTTCCATGGAGTAACACCTATTCAAAGTATCACTTTTCAGAACATGTTCCCAGTCAAACCTCCAGGTGTGCAGACACAATAAAGGAATCACAGAATCACAGAGTATGCTTAGTTGGAAGAGACCCACAAGGATCATCAAGTCGAACCCTTAGCCCTGCACAGGACCATCCCTAAGAGTCACACCATGTACCTGGAAGAGACAGGGGTTTTTTTCATCTCTAGAAACGAAGAACACCAGCTGAAGAAAAGGAAGAGGCTTTTGAAAAAGAAGGAAGAGTTAGCAACTTTTACCTGACTATTTTCCTTATTTCTAACACTGACAGTAAACACAAGGGTTTGATCCTCAGAACAACAAAATATTTTTGTTTTGGTCCAAAAAATAATTAGACCAGATAATTTAGTCACAAAAATGCATGACAACCTTATGACAGCTGAAACTGGCATGCTTTATGGTTCAGTTTTTGCACATAGAAACGTGCTGGAGAAAACCAAGACTAGAAGCATTGAAAACTCTTGGGGAAAGCAGAAAAGACAGCTGCATCACATGCTTTTCTATGGCAAGAAGACACTGCAATACTCTTAACACAGGTACAAGCCATTCGAGGTAGAAGTGCCACTGGATCTGCTAGCTGAATCCATAATTCAGGGCACAAAGAAGACAAAAATTACTTATTTTGAACAATTATTCTGGATGGGAAAGGGTTCTAGTACCTGCTTTCCCCTTACTCCAAGCATCTGCAGAGAAAACTTGTTCATTAAAAGGTGAGTTAAGATGCAACAACAACATTTCAATTTCATCCCTCCATTCTTCCAATACTGTGGCAGGTGCTGCTACAGTTTTCTTGATAAAATACATCTGGGGATTCATCTCTTTACACTGAAGCTTTCTGGAAATCTCTGTGGACTACCTATCCCTGATTAATTAGATCTGTGCTTCTAATGCTCTAGACGAAAAAATTTCCAATTATATTCAATTCTTCTTGTAAAACAGGCCATAAGCTGAACTTCACACCTGACACTTTTCACCTTCACATCTTCTTGAATTTACAGTATGTAAAACATGAAGGCCCACCTACATAATTCCACCAGAGAAAATTCTGTCCTTGAAATCTTTTTGGCTCTTCAAGGTGGGCAAATACCAAATATTTTGTAAAGCAAAATCTTCCTGCCATAAAGAATCATACTTCCCCCCCCAAATTTCACTACTGAGAAAGTTTGCTCTATAAAGGATTCAATAATGAGATTAAATTTTTTTTAAAAATATTTGCTTGAATAGCATTATTTCTATAGATTTTAGATCAGAACAACATTAGTTGTTGTTTTTCTTTAGAATACTTCCAGCTTTCTTATCCAGTGATTCTCCACAGTTTAAAATTTGTAGCTACTTGTTGAAAACTTCTTTCAGGAGCCTGAGAATGGACATGATCAGCTCTGCGCAGTGCATCCTGTAAATACTCATAAAAATAGTTTGTCATACAATATGCCACTAAATGTCAATATTTGCTTTAAATATTACCATTTTGGTTCTGTTAGTGACACTTGTAAAAATGGAATTATAACCACTCATAACAAAGAATTAATGAAAGAGAGAGAAATAAGAAAACTGGAGGATATTTGATGAGGATTGCAATCTATTTAAAGAATGATCAAATATAAAATGTTCTGCTGTTCTCATTTGAAGTGATAGGAAGATTTATTACAAAGGCATCATCTCCTGAAACAAGTACAGACATCAACCACCACAGAAATAAGCATTTGAAACAATCACCTGTTCTATTCTCTACTATTCTTTTCCCATTTTCTTTCTAAGAATTAGTTCTTTCCCTACCTCTTCTGCTATTTAAATGTCCTGAACACATGCTATCCTTAAGGGAACTGTCCTTAAAAAGGAGTATAATCTTCAAACTACAAATAAATGTTTCCTTTCTGCTCCTTTACACTGCTACTCCTTCCCAGACTACTCTTCTGTTTCTTATACTTCCTAAGAGTGTTCCCTGTCTATTAATTTCAGGCACCACTGCTTTTATACACTCTTTTAGCAATCACTGTTCTTTCCTATCCCAGTATTTAAAATCTGGACTGCTAAAAGATTCCCACATGGACAGCATGTCCTCTGAGAGAAGGTATCCCTTGTACCAAAACAAGCACATGTCAACCAGTAAGCATCACTGCCCAGGACTGCTCATCTGTAATGCACTGCATCTCCAAAACTCTCATGAACATTGGAAAGATTGATTAAGGGCTCGTTGTTCTTTCACACTTAGGCTACAGGATAGAAAATAAAAAATGGATTTTCTGTCCTCTCTACAAAATTCATCTTTCTCCTTCTCCCAGATGGAAAGAAACAAGAGAGAAACAAGCCAAAGATCGTCCACAGTGAGGAACCATGAAGCTGTCCTCGCCTCCCTCCACAGAAGGGAGAAGTGCTGACTGGGAACTCCAAACAGTAAGCAACCCCTATATCTCTTTTTCCCCTTTTGAGCATTCCTCCTACTAGAAATACGTCCAAAGGCATCTTCACTCTGTGTCTATTTTCAGTATTCACGTATCCAGTCCCACATAGGCAGAAATAAGCAAAGCTTTGTAGGAGGTACTGGAGTTCCAGGCTGCCCTGAGAGAAGTAAAAATAAGGACTAAAGTTTTCCCTGACCAGTATCTTCTCTTAACCACCAGCAAAAGTCAGTTTTACAAGGGTAAAAACCTTTAAACTATAGTTCAAATTGAAATTAGCAGTCTAATATTGGGTATGATACTTTTGCAAGAGAGAAAAATCACACTAAATAATAATTTTAGTTTTTTCTGGACACAAAATCTATTACTATATAATGATAATCCTGTGAGAAAGCAGTACATAACTCTGTTCTTGTTCTCTGTTTTGTGGAAGCTTTAAAAATATCTTCAAAAAGGAAAGTTTTCTGAACTTCAATATTTTAACTCTTTAAAAGCTACAGATACCTCAAATACCTGAACATTTCATAGAAATTGCTGATCATTGCTTATGATTTGCTTAATTTCTAAAAACTTAAGTGGCAACTACAGATGTTAATCTGACAAAACAATTCTGACCAACTTGACAGGTTCAAATCAAAAGAGGTTTTCTTAGGTTTTTTTCCAAGAAAGTGTCGAGGAGCTCAAACACATTTAAATAAGGGCACGACATTTTAGAGCAGTTCTCTGATACATTATGCTCTGAAAGCATAAATAACAATTTTCTATTTCTGGTTCTATCTAAAAGTTCAGCAACTACTGAATGCATGTTTCTAGTAAACTCACTAACTCATTTTCTTATACTAGGCAGCAAAAGAAAAACATTAAATGAGTAAAGACATTGCAGATCTGAACTTTCACTTTCAGAAAGATGAAGAAAATGTTAGAAAATGTGATATGGAAGCTGTTATATTGCAGCTAGGCTAAATTTCTGACTTGAGTGCTTCAGAGCAAAGAGGGTATAAGGGCCTGATGGGCAATCACAGGGGCACAAAGCTACAGGCACAGAAAGAGAAAGGACACTTGAGTGCTTTCCTGAAATATCTGAAGTCATTTCCTATTTTCTGGATAAAGTTTAAACTCCAAATCAAAGACTCCTCATCTCTTATTATGAGAGCTGTGGCTTACAAAAGCCTATAGCTTCAGTTGGGGATTCACTCACCTTCACTCTTGTGAATGTACTTTGTTAAGAACCACATGTATGTGAAAACCTCAGTGCACAGAGCCCTGTCATGATTCCAGATCTACATACGATTTCTGAAGTTTTAAAAGTTCCCCTGCCCTTTTCCACGAAAAATAATGCCAGGTCCAAAAATGCCAGTTCAACTACTCTTTCCAAACCACATAAGATTGTCCTCACCAGGAGCTGAGTTGTCAGTAAAGAAGACCTTGTGTTTTCTGTCATATGGCTCTGAAGAGGGTGGGTGGGACACATGGCACATTCCAAAGCTACTCTGTTTGCAGACAAAAACAACGCTGTATTCCCTGTGAGGCTATTGGGAGGGGGTGAACCCAACTTTTGATCAAACTGAATTTGTACTTTCTGGTTTTGAATTCTGAAAGTAAAATAGGACACACTGCAGTTGGATGCCATATTGCATCTGTGCAGTACATTGCTCAGTATTAGGCAGGCTGCATTACCTCACATAATCGATATCATCTCTTCATAGGTTACTGATTCTAGTGTCTGGAAGTGCATAAGAATGGCACAGGCTAATAATACTCTAAATCATGTAGGTATTGGAAAATTTAACAGTTGTTCACACCATTCATGTTTAAGTGCTCTACTTAGGCATTAAAATCAAGATGAAGGTTTCCCCAGACCCTGCATACAAATAGTGCAAAAAGGCAAGCACTTTCACAGGGTATGAATAACCTTTCCTTAACATTATCCAACTTGGTTACACCATTATAATATTTACCCAGAAATTTGAAAAAGATATCAAAAACAGCTGTGGGAAATTTATTAAAATGAGATGCCTTCAATAAATAGATAATTAAGATCAGCAAGTCTATTTTAAGAAGTCATTTTAATTTAATAAAATTAAATGAGACTAAGATAAGTTTATCCCAATAACATCTTAGATTTAATTGAGACTTAAAGTATAAGGTAAGAGAAGCAACCAGACAAACAATTCTCCATCTCTTTGGTTGCAAGTCCATTATCTGTCAGGTTCACAAACTCAGATTTACACTGGAGCTGTCTGGGGTTCTGCTGAAATAAATCATAGCTCTAGATCCCCATTTCAGATGTTGAACATGTGTTCTATCTTTGTATTTACCAGGCAATTCCAGTTACTCTGTATTATTTACCTGTCCTAATAAATGTTTATTATTCTCTCAGTCTTTTTCATCCATTAACTTTACTGGCAATGATTTTGAAATTGCTTCCACTTCATTCATGAAAATGCTGGGTACACTAGAAACGGGGTTATTATGGACACACTTTGAAACTATCTGGTAAGCATTATATATAACTGATGATTACGGTGATTTAGTGTTTAAGTGTGTTGTCAGAAAAATCTTTAGAGTACATCATGTTTAGAGTGTATATATATAAATTCCTGTAGTAAGAGAAAATACACTGAAAAAGCTCAAAGTTTTCATTAGTCTTGACTATCACAGCCCAATGGAACTTCTTTGAGACCAATAATGATCAGAGATCAAGTCTTGTTATTATTAGAGCTTTTCTGTTTTACATCCACTCTTTGTGATAAAAATCTCAGCAAATAACATCACAGACAGTATTTTCTCTCTCAAAAAGCAGTATAAAAGGATGCTAGGCTACTTAGGAAGAAAATGAGATAGTATCTAAAGAGATCTGTCAAAATATAAATAAACAGGGCTAAGCAGCTAAACTACATCATATCATCTTGTTACCTGGAGCCTCTTCAAATGAAAGGCACATGTATTGAACACATTCTGAAATCATTTCAGTTAAGTGTTGGTCATCCTGGTCGCTGGCCAAAACATTTTCCATATGTATTTTCACAATGAGGTCCCTTAAATACTATTACTCTTTTTGGTGATAAAGGAGGCAAAATTACACAAGGGCTATCCTTGTGTCCCACACAGCTCAGGTTCCTGGGGATGAGTGACACTTTGCAGGCCCAGGACCTCAATGTCTACTCCCAGTCAAGATGACGGAAATTGCATGACCAACAGGACTGAGCTTTGTGTCTGTAACAGCGCTGCCATTATAAACCTCCCTTTTTAGGAGCTTAAAGCTGACTGCATAATTCCCATCCAAGCTGCAGAGGCTACAAGCAGAAATAAAAATTGATTGGATGATGGGAAAAGCAATAAACAAAAGTTCACTATTTATCAACTCATAAAAGCCAGAGGAAGGGAGGAAAAGCAAAGGAAACTACTTACAGCTTAGCATAAATGAAACAGGGCCTTATGCCAGATCACCCAAAAATTCCTGTCACATTTGTAATTCCACTGTAATTTCCAGCATCAGTCCAAAAATAAACCCTGTGGGTAATTCACTTACCTGGGGAAGGATACTGTTCAACCTAATCCCTAGCAACTGTGAAGCTGGTATTTCGCAAACTGTCTTAGTCATTACACATTTTTTAAAGCAATCTCTAGGTCTCTCTTACCACACAAACTGTCAGTTATATGGTAAATCTGCTTTATTTCTTAATTCTGCAACCTGTGGAGACATACAGTGTCACTGAGTGCATTTAGTGGCTCAAAATAGACATGTAGGTCCAAAATCCTCAGAATATTTAGGTATTCACAATGCATAATCCAATCCACATTCATCAGTGCATTGAAATATGCACTTAAGTTTAAAAGCATGTATAAATCCCATTAAAGTTAATACTTATGCAAATAACTAAACACTTAACACTAAGTAGAAGTGTAGTTACTTGTGTATCAAAGTTCAGTTTATGCTTCTGCGATTTGAAGAATTTGTGCCCATTGAATTATTGGTTCTAACTGAAGAGATACTGACATTAAGTTAGATATTTATTTTTCAACACTAATATCAAAACAATTTAATATCTTAATGCATAATATATCTCATGATAAAATTGTAGTTATAGTAATTATGTTTTTTAGCGTACACTGCAATGCAAAAAAACAGTATTTACTTCAGCATATGCTTTCTGAATGAATGAGTACAAAATACAGGAATTTGACTGTGTAGCAAAGTACATGCAACATGATTAAGATCATACACTGTTGATCAGTCTACTCTAAACCTTAAAATATTTAGTGCATCTCAAAAGTTAAAAGCGGCAATTCCTAGAGCACTGATACAAATTGATTGCCTAACTCACCAGCACGTTTCTTGAATATTCAGTGTCAATACTCAAATCTACACTCCAGTCTCCAAGTTTTTTAAAGTCATGAATAAAAATGGTTGAATTAATTTTTTACAACTGCAGCTCTTCCTCTAGAATTTTGCCAACAAATTTGACTGCCTACTATACGAGTATTAGTTTAATATAATCAAAGAAGAGGTTTGCAAATAGCTTTAGAAGATACTGTACAGTGTTTTAGTAACTTCAAGAACTTCTACTTTAGAGAATTATTATTGACTATCCTCTTACTAAAACCAATTTAAACCAGTAAAGGTTCTTCCAGCGTTTAAGGGAAGCAGTTAGAAGCATTCTATAAGGCAAATGTGTGCTTGAAACAGTTTCCATACCTTTCTAGCACTCTATTGTTCTGATTCAATAACATGGACATTTTAGTCATTGCCACAAAAAATAGAAAGAGAGTGGAAAGGACATTCTCAAAAATGTCATAATGTCATGGAAGCTATTATAAGACCCTTGAATATTTCTCAGGGCCTTTATTTACTGTTTGGATAGCTATCATGCAGCTGGTTCCTGTTGACTGCCACTGTTGTGAATATTTACATGCCTCAACAATCAATGGTGATCAGCCAAGGTGATTCAAAGCAAAGGGAGGTAGCCTACATCACAAAACATATACTGAAAGTTAGACGACTTACCTGAGAGCAACTGTTAAAGGGATCTGATGCAACAACATAATTTGGTGAGATATAATCTATATTGGATTTCTAATTTTCCAAAACAGTTCACAGTAGTAGTAATTTTTCCTCCTGATAAGTACTCTCCCCTACTTCACTCACTGATTAAAACCAGACAAACTGTTCTCCTAACATGTTTTTCCCAGTCAAGTGAATGAGTGTTACCCCTTTGACAAGCATGCTATCTCAAACCTTTCTTCTTAAAATATCTTTTGCAGGTCAGGGTTTGGGGTAGGGGAGAAGCAGGTCACTTCATATGGATCCCTACCTTCATTAACCAACTACAATTTACTAGTAACTGAACTTCACAGTATCTTTCTCCACTATACCATATGCCTATAGATTTAAACTACTGTATTTTTAGGCAGTAGCTGGAATTAAGTCAAAAGGTTTCAAAACTCAGAAGGATTTAAGTGATGCAAACTTAATAGAAAGTTATACACTAGAAATACTCTGAGAATAAAAATTGTCTAGATATTGTCAAAGGAAGTGCAGGAGCTTTAGTTTATATCCAACAGTTGTCAGCACTGACTAAGATAAAGATTCATACCATAAGCAATATGACACAGCAACATATGTTTCTTAATGACAGTGTTCAGATAAATCTTGGGCAGAACTGTGATACACTGTTTCACTACAGTCCCCAGTTCAAATCACTTTTTATGGCAAATCAACAGCTTTCATAAAATTCCCTGAGCAATCCTGTGGAAAATAGCAGGACATCCTACAACGGGTCATCAAATTATAAAGTCCTCTGCTGTAACTCATGTGGCTGGAGTAAATACAGCCTTTTCAAGCCTGATTTTCAAGTCTTTTAGAGAAAAGAAAGTTCCTATTCATGCCTTAGAATAAAGCTCACAAATACAAAATTTGTAACTACAGCTTTATGGCACTGTTGTCATATTAACTGAATTAATAGCAAGAAACTTGTATGACACACTGCTTATCATAGCAATTTTTCAATCCAAAGCATTCAGTCTGCAGTTTTACAGTCTCAAAAGTTATAGGCTTCCTTGTTATTCAAATGAGTTCATTCTTGCTTTAATAGGCCTCAGAGGATATTAGTTGGGCCTGCCACTGGTTTAAGCACTGAAGAGCATGATTCTGTCTTTCTCAACCTATGATGCTTCCTACAAATTCAGCCAGAGCCTCAAACTTTGAATTATTACACTGTCAAAAAGAAATTAGAATGAATTCATGATACCTGATGAACTTGCCACAGGGTCCTAAATCAGTCAATCAACCTTTGAAAAAGAAAATGAAATATAAAATTTGGCTTGCAAAGAGTGTTTGAAAGTTTAGAGGCAGCTGATAGGAAAGCCATCTTTCTTAATTTAATAAGCCTAGAGTGAAAGATGCATTTCCACAATGTGGCATGGGAAATGACAATGTGAGTCTTTGCAGTAAGTTTCATACTGAGATATACTAAAGAATAATTAATCCTTTTAATATAACTTGTATAATGGGCATTTCAGCATCTGTTTTATGGCAGGAGACATGAAATAGGGCTGCACATTACTTAACAGAGATCACAAAACAAATAGTAGCAAAAGAAAACAACCACCATCAGGTATTGCATGTGTAATATATTGCTCACTAAAGAGGCATATTTTCAAAATTGTCCCTGTATGTTCCACACATGTACCTATGCACATATACATATATGCACACAATATTGCTTTTCCCACTAAAACCTATGCTTGTCCAGTGTAGATACATGTCCACTTCATCACAAAAAGCAATTACAGTGAAATGGGTCACAGAATACACTGTTCTTCCAAGACAGACAGGCTAAGGAGATGGTTTAGTTCAAAGATTTAATGACAGGCAGATTACCAGGTTAAAATCTGGACTAGTAGATTAAACTTCCCCCAGATTTTTTTAACCTATCTTGGACCCATATGAAGTAAAACCATGATCATACTTCAGGGCCCTATGTGCACAAGTCTGCTTAACACAACCATTCATGATTCCTCTCCTCTCCTCTGATTGGAATTATCAGAAAACTAGGACAACAAACACAGCAATGAAGCTAATTTTACCAAGCATTTACACCTACTGTATATGTAGTATTTCATTCTAGTGATTTCCAGGCATTGAATGGACAGTAATTGATATCAGAAAAAATATACTGTAAGAAAGTTAAGATTTATTAGCACAATTTTTTGGCTGAGGAAAATAAAACAAAAACTGCTCAACATCATGAAGTATATAGTGTAAAATTAGGATGGCACTAAGAGCCAGAAATTTGGAGTATGAAGAAAGTTTATTCAGAATTTGAAGAGAAAGACACAGAATGCACTGATATGAAGGAGCATAATAGGAACTACAGTTGAAAAACTTTTATTCAGAATGAAAAAGGTTCCTCGGACTAGTTTTGGGTGATGTCTTCAAAAGGGAATGAGTTTGGAGATAACAAAAACTTTTGCTGAAATTACTTGAAGATGGTATATTGTGAAAAATTTCAGTGAGCTAATAAAATAGTGTCCTATTTCAAGTTAGTCACAATTTTGCTGATAAACAGTAGAGTCCTTTTCCATCTTGTTTTCTTCCTCTATGTTGACATGACTCAGATTGTTTGTTGACTTCACTGCTGTTATTATTTATAAAACTGGCAGTATCAGATACAGCTACACTGCTTTAGGTTTGTAGACTGTACAGAGTAAAAAGAATACTCATCCCAAAGATGAGAAAAAACATTGAAATGGAGCCAAATATATAGCATGCCAGCAAAGGCTGAAGTTATGGTCAACCCATATAATGTTAATGTCCTGCTTTGGACCTATAAAGGTAAATGGTAAAATTCTTTCCTTGTCAGAAAGGTATTTAGCTTACATACAGAGAATGAATGGGAGAAAGGTATTTCCACTCACTTTCTTTTCCTTGTTCTTTAAAATTCATAGCCCATTACTTAAAATACACACTTGGAAAGACAAAGATCTAAGCTTCCAATTTCTACCTGATTTGGAGAAGGAATCTAGAAAAAAGATACATTGTGCTTTCTGTATCCTGGACTCACCTGAAACTCACCTATCACTTGAAGCACTAACAGAATTGTGGGGTCCCCTACCCCTTGGGGTCTGCTCTTACACTGAGGATAAACTTTCATTCTAACTCTGATGAAGATATTATTTTGTCCAAAGTGGAAGACCTTCAACAGGAGAGATTCTTGTATCCAGAAAACAGAATACCAGTCAGTCCAGAAAACTGCAATTTAAAGTTGCAACATCTTTTTCTTTTTTCCCTTTTAAATGACTGAAATAGGATCTGAATTAAAATCCACCATATTTCAAGTAAATTACTTAATTAATGAGATTTTAAAAGATCAAACATATTGCAGAGTAGAGAAAAGAGACTGAAAAAACTGATACTAGAAATGGCCTTGACAGGCTGAAACATCCAAGACCTTATAGGAACCTCAGTGAAATAGAATTCAAATAATGAGCTCAGATAATGCAACAACTGGCTTCAATATTAGGGAAAAAACCTGAACTGGGGTCTCCAAAATCAGTGCAGGAAAAGGTGTTTGGAAAGTGGTCTGTCTGATCTAGTCCTGTATTTTAAATTTTTTAATTACTACTGTTTCTAATTTGCTAATGCAGAGCAAGACCTTTCTTATTTCTATTAGTAATTCAGAAGAGGCCAAATAGTGACTGCTATAGGAAGGACGCTATTTGAAAAAAAAAATCATAACAGTAATAGCTACTTCTAACAACAGTCCCAAGGAAGCTGGACATTAATAAAGGGGGAACACTGCCATCCAGGCACTTAAAAGTAGCTGCAACAGCCTAAAACAATGATGAGAGTGGACTACGTTCCCTTGGCAAAACAGTCTTTCTGCTTAAAACATCTGCCAGAAGATTTACATTTCCTCTTAAATGGCTGGATCTGGGATTCTGAGCAGAATGAGATTCTGCTCCCCTCAGATGAGAAGAAAGCCAGACTCCCAGGAGAGTACCACACTCTAACTTCTACCTTTGCTTCAAATATGAACTTGTTGGACCAAACTGATACAGATTTCCCTATCAAGGATCTCCTGATCAGGCAAGGAGTTTGGATACAGTTTTCAACTCATGTCTATTTATAACAACAGCTGCATCTTTTCCATGACCTTGACAACCCAAGTGAGCTCCAGCTGACTGCTGCCAAGGGGTGACCAGAGCACACTGAGGCAGTCCCAAAACAACTGAGATAGGCAAGTTGTTATGGAAAAATGATCGCACTCCATTTGTCACTGTCTTTGGAATGGACCTTTAGTGGAAAAGAATTAAAATGCTGAAAGATAGAAGGAGCCTCAGAAGTCTTGTAAGAAATGCTAAGACGCTGAAAAGGTGGTGCCTTAATGAACAAGAGATCCCAGAAATCAGAAACAGTTGCCTTGGGTTTTGCTGTCATTTTTGGCACTACAAAAATAAAATCCCTCTGTCCTTAGCTGTTTGGAAATCCATCCCAAGAGGGTAAGATCCTCTGAAAGGGAACAGAAAAGTGTTATATTGACGGTTGGATTTCAGGAACCAATCCAGGGTTTACGTCACTACCAAATGTCTTGCCAGAAGGAAGGAACTGTTAATCAGACAACCACCTATGGAAAGAATCAGTACTGTGTCCCAGTGGGCTGCTAATTACTGATGCTTGTACTTCATGCTTTTGTAGGCACTGGTTATACTAACACTGGGCTAAAAGAATAGGTCGGTGAAATATTTTTGATCTCTGGCTTGATGTCATTTTGTAGTTTGCTTCAAAGGCTAGTGGCAAAACAGTAAAAAAGATGAGGAATAAACATTTTTTTCAATCAACTATTGCAAACTATATTTTATTAGGAAATTATTAAACAATAATTTTATTAGAATAAACTTCTGATCTTTTTTTCTTAACTTTGTAGGTTAGTACTCAGAAAGTTCCTTAGAATCATGACTAGAGATACAGATGCTCCTAGTTAATTTTTTGTTTTGATCAAGGGGTTTTATGTTCAGTTAGTTGTATAAACAGATTTATTTTCAACAATCCCATTTAATCCTTGCTTCCCAGGCCTTGTCTTTTGAATTAATTTGGAGATCTCATCTTTCATATCGTACTTGGAAAACTTAGTGAGACTGTAAATGTCTGAAAATAAATAAATATTGGGGAAACTGGGACATGAACTTCTGGAATTTGGTAATTCGGCAATTTAAAAAGGCACTTCTTAACACATAATTTCATGTTCCCCGTGTCCTAAATATACGATCCCTGAGGGAGGGGTGATATTTTTGTACTAAAACCAGTACAGCGATCTTGCATGAAGTCGTTACATCCTAATTCAAAACAACAGTCAATAATAATATTCTTCATGCAACAATGTCTATGTAATTTAAGCATATATTCTTCAAAGGTATTGCTGACATCAAACATGGACATCAAAGGTAAAAGTGTCATATCCTAGTGTATTCTTGGCCATAGTGAAGTATCTTTCAGAAAACCTGGTGAGGCAAATCAATCATGGACATATGCCATAGCAACAAATTCATTCAACTTACATAGAGGTTCATTTACATTGATGAAATTCCTAAGCTACAGTTGTGTTGTTTTCTCAGCTTGTAACAGAATGTGAAAACTTCTAGTAGGATCAGGAACTTAGTCAGTGGTTTTTTTTAATAATAGAGCTGGTGGATGTATGCAATAACAGCTAAAGAATTGCAAGTGACATTTTTATGTAGAGGTAGATAGCTTGGCTGCTGTTCAGGTGACCTAATTTTGAAAGTCCTTGAGTTGGAAACTGGACTTACGATGTTCTCTACCAAACTCAGGATGTAATATAAGTAAGTACTAAGCAAAGCAATAAACTGATTAAAGGAATAAAATACTTACTGGCATTTTGTTATTATTAACTTTGGCGACTATCAAACGCTGACCAAGCATAACAATTATTCAGACTCAAACTCATTGCTTTTGACCTTGTAATAAATAAAAGCTTTTAAAAAAACCAATATAGACTAAAATATTAAATTCTGGATCCAAAAGAGAAAGACAACTCATAACAAAGTGATTCTATAAGCACAAATGTTCCTGAAATCCTTGGCTGAAAATGTAGAACATGAACAATACCCTGGCTCATGACTGTGGAAAAAACTCTCTTCATTTAAAATGTTTGTCATCAATGTAATCCCATCTTTAATTATAATTAATGCAAGGGACTTTTATATGCTGGAATGGTAACACATTGCCAAGAATTCAGCTTTTACAAAGGCACACATTTCTTAATTACAGTGGAGATTGATCTTAACATGGAGTGAAGAATAATGCGTAAAGGTGTCAAAGATACAATGAACTGAAGACATTACAGTAGCTATAACTTGAAGTACAGACAGTCAGGAAGTACTCTATGAGTGACTTTTAAAAAGACCTGTTTATTTCCCTCTATTAATTACTAGGATTTTTTTCCAACTTTGGCCAACAGTGTTAGATTTGCAGCTATTGGCATTTAATTTGTCAGGAACTGAACTGCCAAAAGCTCCATCTCAATCTTATCTTAACCAGTTTACAGTGATGTAAGCACTTGCCAGGCTTCTTGACCAGCTGCCAGAAGACACTGGCCACCATTTTGTTAAAGTCCTCTTAGAATTAAAATACAGCTGATATTGAGACCCAGGCACCAAAAACTATTCAGGATACCCAGTTCTAGCTAGTGCTGCTGTTTGCCTCTATATATTCTCATCCTTGTGACATCTATGCACCTGGGTTATTTCAACGAGGAACGTTTCCTTTCATTTTGCATGCAATGCAATTGCGACTGTACAGCCACAGAACTCTCTGTTTGGTCTAGGGCTGTGTCTGCTCACACTGACTGCCAGTGTGTATCAGTAGACGCTAAACTTCAATTATGTTTGCTTCAGCAAGGGTCCTTGTGCTTGGGCTGCAGCCTGTTTCAGGATACTTGAAAATGTAGCCTTTCCCATTTTACAGACTCAGATACTGACAATTGTACAAGGGAACTTTGTACACTTAGGTAGCAGTTAGAGAAGACTGTTATGCTGCATGAAGTTGCTATATCTAGCTAAAAAGTCCAAGTAACTATGAATTTCAGTCCTTGCTGATGTTGGAGTGAATTTTGCTTTTTTTTTTATATAACCGTAACATGAAATATTACAGTAAATGAGAAATAAAAAATATTTCTTCATAGGTAAGTTGCATCTTAAATCATGTCAGAAGCCTGAAATATTATAAAAAGCCCTCATGTAACCTAGAATGGCAAAAGAGCACTTTGACACACTACTCTTGTTTGCATGCATACCTAAAATGTGTGACTGTAGTATGATGTAACCACTATCTGAGTTTAATCAATTTTAGCACAAATAACAGTGAAGAAGCAGTGACACTGACTGTAAGATACATTTGTCTACAGCAGCAGCCAGAGACAAATGCTTGAAGTGATCTGCATAAACAAATTTTAACGACAATCTGGGTGTTGGCATGCTGAAACCTACATAGTTGCAACTGCACTATGCTTATCCATGTCAGCTAGCACAGAAATGTAATCATGTGATTCTTGATTTTGTATTTATATATCCTTCATGGAGCAGCATAATTTATCTCACCAAACTTCATCTGTTTAAAGTGTGGGCATTTACTTGAAGGCATGCCTTTAACCTCTTATATCCATTCCAGTTTTCATAGATTTCTACTGAAAGACAGTATGAATGATCTACTTGTCTTTTCTCTGGGTATGGAGGGAGGCATAAAGCACATGTATAAACCTCAAAACATTTCACTTCAAGAAATTATTCTCATTTAAACAAATTCATCACATAAAGCTAAAAGACCTTAGAAAATACAGCATCTTTCTTTATTATCCTTCGGGCATCAGAATACTCAGCAGACATATAAATTACCAACTTCACCCTGAATTTGTGGAAACTGAGCAAACCAGAGCTTCACAGAACATTCACAAAAATGACCACCAATACAGACAGACTGATCTGGTTTCCAGTCAAAAACCTGTTCAGCTCCAATTGAAATGGTAGCTTCTCACTAATTATGAAAAATAAGAGTAGGATCTTAGAAAACACAAAGGTTGCTTTTGAATAAAATGAATGCCCAAAGTCACTTACAGTCAGTAACTGACTTGAGAACAGAAACTTAATACCATCTTCCTTTTTCACACAGGCATATAACAATAAATGAACAAGCCTTTAAAAATATAGCAGGAAACATAAATTTCATTGATAATAATCTTGCAAAGTATTTTCATAAATATGAATAAAATAAGCATGCATGTAACCAAGTTCAAATAGATATAAGGTTTACATGCTCTTCATATAAATTGTAATGTATATTTCCCACAGGATTCTCAGGATTGCTTTTAAAACATTACAAAGGGTGTAGAATAAAAGCTACAATGGAAATTACCTGATTTAAAGTTCTACTGTAAATTGCTGTGTGCATCTCAGGAGCTTTCACTGGTCCCTAGTACATGCTCAGCAGCTCACAGGCACACTCAGCAAGACTGGAGTAACAAGAAGCTATGAACTCTGTAAATGTTTGTTAGTGTTTCAAAAAGTATTCTACCTTTTCTGATGAGATGACTACAACTGAAAAAATTCCCAACACCCAAGAACTTACTTGAATGCATAAAGCATTTCTGTAATTTGCATTTTTACCTTTAAGCAAGACATACAAGATGAATTGCTGTTGACTAAACCATCTTTTTTCGCAAAGCAATGTTATAGTGTGGGAATTTACTGTTAGCTGATTACATTTACTGATTCACAATGTTGAATCTGCCACTCCTGATAACCCAAAGTAGCAGATGTTGCCTATTCTGTTGAAAATGACTTTCCTTTTTAAAAATTTTCTAAGATGTCTTGGAAATTTGTCTCAGTATTAGGGGTATTTCAGCAGGGATGCTATTGAATACTTTTGTCAACTGATGACTTTTAAGCATCTAAATTCAGACATTACGTAGTTTAAAACCCCAGTATTTCACCCTTGGTACCCGCAGTGTTACTTGCCTCTCAGCTTACCAACAGCAACTGAAATCAATGGAAAAAATAAAAGTCAAAGTTTCCAAGCTAGTCATGTAGGGATTTTATAAAAACAATTTTTCGTCACAGAGAAATGAAATGTCATACTGTGAGGACTGCTGCAGATAATGTCTAATCACTCTAGACTGAAGCTGAGGATAAAGATGTCTTCTTCATAGACAACAGACAAAGTTGCCATGAGGCTCCTAGACTTTCACAGACCTCTCTACATGGTACCAATGGGGCAATTACAGAATTTCACAGTCACACAAAGCTTTCCAAACATTTTGCAATATTATTCCCAAGGAAATTTTGCAAATGGGCAAAAAAAAATCTACAGAATCTGAATACAAACTACAGTTATATTTTCAAAAAGAAAAAAAAAGTATTAATTTTAACCTATGTATGAGACTGTTGTTTTCATTAATATGTGCCCATATAATTTCACTACAATATTTTTTGATGTTATATGTTGATTTTTACAATGACATGTACACCAGCTTGGGGATATTGTTTCTTAAAACATTCCACATGCTGAATGGTCTTTATACTACTTGTGTACCCTTTCACAAACCGCTAAGTGATCCTTAAAGACTCTTTAGTCTGCTTATTTTTCTTAATCATCATTGCATCTGTGAGGATGCCATTTACCCAAAACTAATCCAAGATTTCACGGCACTTGAGTGACCATCTTTAAAAGAAAGACAAAAGGAGGTCTTCACTTCACTGCCTCTGAGTAGAATTGCAGCAGGCACAGAATGCCAACACAGACAGGAAGTAATTTAGCATTATGTCATAAGCCTGAAACTTTTCTGTGTTCTCTTTTTTGAACTGCTTACTGATGAATCAAAGCATAAGTTACAGTTTAAACTTTGGGGGTTCCTTTTTTTTTTTTTCTGTATAGCAATTATTTCATTAATCATATTATGCTCCTTGGAATTACATTTTCACCTTTCTTACTATTTCTAATCAAGCAGGAACACATTTAGCTATGGGATGTGACTTATCCCAAACAGGCATTTGTGAAAATAAGAACAAGTGTACATATAAGTGTACAAAAGAGACGAAGTACATAAACTGCTATGAAGCCAACCTCATTCTGCATATTCCATTTGATCATTCATGAGGCTCTGAGCCAAAATTATTCCATCAAGCCTGTATAACTATGAAGCAACCCAGAGTATAATCAAACCAGTCTAGGCTGAACCCTGGTAAAAGGTCACACTACAACTACTGACCTGTACTCCAAGAACTTGTGATGCAAGTGAGCATAAAAACTACAGTCACCCAAGGAGGTTCACCATTCTAAGAGCTGCTGACTAAGTCAGTAATTCTTGAAAATTACTGATGCAGGCGTTTGTCAGAATTCATTCAATATTATTATGAGGATAAGCACAGCCTTCCTGTATTATCAGACAATTGGCTTCAGTTAAAGTTCTAAGATTATTCTTTTGAATAGAAAACCAAAAAAAATTCTTTCAGCTTAAAGTCATGTTAAGTCTCATGTTTCAAGGTCCATGAATCTCAAAGTGATCTGAACCACATATTGGAACTGAAAGTAGCTCCTAGCTTTATGAACAATGCATATTTTAGCAAGAAATTCTTCTTATCATGTTGCCAGCATTTCCTGCTTTTCCTTCCTTCACAGTTGTCTTCCATAGCAACATAAACAGCACTGAGAGCAGAGGTCATTTTCTCCTCTAATCTGGCCATTCAATTAGTAGCAAAAGATAAGTATTACGTAAAGGAAGGGAAGGTGCTGACAGGCCTAGGAAAGCTCTGTTCATTGGCAAGGAATTTTTTTACTCAACTTACCTTCTCCTGATTCTGGCAGAGAAGACAATCACATTCAAAGCAATACTGGCGCACCAGCTGCTTTTGGCGTTCGCTGGTTGGCATCAGTGATTCAATATAGCTGATGGTGAGCTGCATGCAGTACATAAAAGAACAGAGTTGGTATATTTTACAAAAATTCCATTTTCAGCGTATGTATAGCTAAGGTAACATTTTTTGGATATAACATTTTTTCCAGCATAAAATACAATGTTAATAGACTATTCCCTAGAAGAAATGGCCTCCTTTTACAAAGAGTGGGGAAAAAAAAGGACAAAAATAATTTCCACAGAAGAACACTTCTGCACATTTCAAGATCAATATTCTTTGAAATTATTAATCAACCCCAAATTATCACTATTTCAGCTTTTCATTCTATTTTGGAAGATAAAGAAAAAAGAAAGAAGAGCAAGAAAGGAGAACAAAGAAAGTCAGTATTTGAATTCCATGCGAATGAAATCTCATTTTCTGTCTAACTTCAAAGTTTAAATGTGTATTTACCACTGTTGTTATACAACATTCCACTATCTCCAAAATTTTTTTCTCAAGGAAGCCCCTACTTTCTTATACGTTTGAGCCTAAGGATAATTCCCCCTATGTCATACCCATATTCAGTATGTCTGTGATGTTTCCCTTGTGACCAAGGAAGCACAAAAGCATTGCAGTCTAAGTTGTTGAAACTAATGACAAGAAGATTTATTAAAATGATAAAAGAAAATTTGTGCCTACATTTGTGCCATTTTCAACTCCTCATGCTGTACAGAGTGAATTCCAATGAACTACAGAGAAGTCTGTAGTTTGTTCACTTTGACGCCTGCCAGAAGGAATTTTACAGGGCTAACCATTTGTAGAGTTCTTAAAAGGTTTAAAGTGCTGCACAGGCACAAATTAATGACAAGGAAAAGAGTATTACAAAAAAAAACCAGTCCAGTTCAGACCAGTATGCAGTCAAATATGCTATTGAGTGATTACACTACGTGCCCAACACACTTTGAAACATTCTAGAGAGGTCAGAGCTAAAAAAAATCAGGTCATTATTTCATCCTGAGCCTAGACACTTCAACTAATTGGTAGAATTTTCACATGGTTCTCAGTTAAATCATGAGAGTCCACTCAAAGAAATTACAGGAAAACCTGACCAATTTGTAGCAATGACTACGAAATCCATTATCAGAACCTGCATTTTGCGAATTAGCGAGCATTCTAATTGAATGAGCAATTAAGAAGCAACTAAAACAATGCCTGCTTTCTTTCTTGCTTGCTATTACAGTGTAATTTGATTACATACTGAAGGAGGACTGTATTAAAAGAAGTCTACTGAGATGGAAAAATTAAGTATTTAAAATTATCATAAGCAGAAAGCCTGCAGAAAAAAATAAATATGGTCTCATAATTGAAGATTAATAATATAATTAATGAAAGAGACAAATAAAGTTCCATAATTAACCAAAAGTTAGAAAGTGTGAGAACTTTTAGGTTTGCATTCTATATAATGTTGTTCTATCCCAGCTTGTGCATGTCTGAGCCAAGAGAGGATTAGTTTCACCACCACAGGCTTACAGCAGAACAGAATTATAGGCTTCCCTCTGGTCTTTCTACAGTGAATGGATGGAAATTGTGCTGCCTATTTATTTTCCACTCTTTTCTCCCAAGCTTGATATCTTCTGCCCCATTATCTCCAGCGTCCCTCTTATCCTTTCTCTTCTCTACCCCTCAACATGAGTATAATTTTCCTGTCTTATTCTCAACACCTGATTATCTAAACTTGTTTTCCATCCCTCAATTCTAGCTCCTTAAATAGCCATTCTTGGTACAATGGGATGACTTCATCATTGTGCCAGTCTCAGATCTGTCCTTATGCCTCATCTAACACCTTTTCCTCATATCTGATCACCTACACACTTACTCTCCCAAGTTAAAAGTCCTTGTTGCCCTACTCTGTTGCCCTACACTGAAGATGTTTTCCCAAACATCTTCAGTGATCCCCAAAACTTTCTCCTTGCTTCTTAGGAGCAAGAACAGCTGGTTCTAATCTGCAGCTTCCCTAGTGTGGCAAGAAAGATCTGTCTCCCTTCCTTTCCAAAAAGCATTTTCCAGCCAAGCTGCAGTCCTAACCTCATCCTTCAGACATTCCAAACCCAATTTCCCTCTCCCATCACAAGCCTCCTGATCATCGTGCCTCCTTACAACTCGCAAGAGTTTTCTGTCAAAATCATTCCACACAGGCTGTTCCCTGTCTCTTATCCTCTGCATAAACATCTCTGGTTCTGACCCATGTCCTATGGGGCTTTAGGTTCAGGTGGCATCCAGAAGTAAAAGGGATTTGACCAAGTTCAGACACAGTGCAAGACAGTAGGAATCTTCTGGGAGAAATAATTCATGTGAGATTAGTCTACTCTTTGCCAAAATATTTAAGACAATGCTTTAAACCCTATCATTACTATTGAAACCATCATTAGGCTGTGTTTAGTTCTAATGCTGCAAAACAAGCACAGAGCCAATACTTTATCTATCATCAGCCTACAGGCTTCATCCCTTTCTCTTTTTATATTTTTGGCTTTGTTTTTCTTTCTTTTTTTTCATTTATGTTGCAGAAACCTTGGAAGTAGAAACAAGTTTGAAACAAGTAGTTTCTTTTTCAGAGGTTATCAAACAGTTGTGGATATGAATAGTCACATAACAACCTGCTCTGGATTAGAGCATTATGACTGGGCATAAGGAGGAAGACAAGAGGCTTTTAGCATTTTAACAATTTAAGAGTTTCTCTTGTTGTCAGAGGCCTGAGTTCAAATTTCCAGTCCTACCAGCAGAAATCCATAAGTTGTAGCTCGCAGGTTAAGTGGGAAAATATAATTAGAATATTTAGAAACATGACCAACCTAGCAGCGACTAAGCCTACACTAACCATTTAACTGTTTAAAAATAAGAATTCTGTATTCAAGTCTCTCTTACACTTGTTTTAATTTTGGATCACTTCATTAGAGGCAAGGCTCATTTAACTTGTACGTAGTTAGGAAATATGCACATTTATCAAAGGCTGTCTTAATGGTGTTTGCATGTGGGATGTATGCTATTAATTAAAACATTATTTCAGCTGACCAAAGCTTGACTCTTTATTGCATCGCTTATGAAGAATGCAGTAAATCTTTTGCCCCCGAGCTGAAGAATATATATTAAAAAACAATTATGAAGGCATGAGACTTATTGACTCAAGACATTCAGCACTCTCTGAGCCCTGCTTCTCACTCTGACACAGAAATTCTTTAACCATGGGTATGATGGTTAGTTTCTCACGTTCCTCATTTGCCAAATGAGGTGGACACAATTTTCCAGTACTGCCATGCTGCAGTGGACTTAATTTATGGGGTTTTTTTTGTAACAGACTATAAGCTACAAAATGGCTAGATAGAAAATTCTGTAGGAATTTAAAATTAATTATTTTAATGCAAACAGTAGGGAGAAAAAAGTGAATCTTGTTTTTGCAATCATAAGTCTCAGGGTCTTAGAGAGGGTTTTGTACAGAAGTCTGTTAATAACACAGAGTTATAGACTGTTATGGGTAACAGTCTATGCTCTTTCTGCTTTGGCATAAAAGATCAAAATGCCTTCTAACTCAACAAAAAATTTGGTTTTAAAAAATGTAATGTGACAAAATGTAATGTGGCAAACATACAGCGATATAAAACTTCTCATAGAATTTCAATAACAAAAACATTATATAATTTGGTTGAAATCTATCTTGAAAATAGATTTAATTGATCATCCGAAATTATGATCTGTGTTTAGTATTAATTTAGATAAAAAAAGATGCTCTGCAAGGGTACAGTCAGTTATGTGATTTTTTGAAGAAAGATACAACTGTAACTGAACTCTGAAGCTGAGGAGAAGCCAAGCACCCATTTTGGAGCAGAATTGCACCTCAGCTAATCCATTCTGTCTCTCTGCAGGAATAATTGCTTTGAAGGCATACAACTTTTTATCAGAGAAGAGGAAAAACCAGCTTGTGCCTGCCTGCAAAACACCAGGTAGCCTCAGCAATTAACAAAAAGTCAACTGAAATTGTAGCACACATCTTGATGCTGTTTCAAGTGGTTACTTAAGGGTAGGGAAAGGATGAAGACCTCTTCAGAGCAGGCTACTTGTCTTTTTGACAAAACTGGCTGATAGGCTACCTTATCACTAAAGGAGCCCTCATAATCTCTAGGTGAATAATTTTTGCTTTCTTATGATCCTTCCCCATATCTTACCTTTCTTTGTGAGACTTAAATTTCATTTCTGTGAAGAGGAAAGTGCAAGAAAAGGAAAACTTTGTATGCTGTCAAATTAAAATCACCTCAAGTTATCAGAACTGTGATAGCACTACAGAGAAGTTGTGAAGGTCCCATCTCTGGAAGAGTTCAAGGCCAGGTTGGATGGAGCTCTGAGCAACCTGATCTAGTGAAAGGTATCCTTGCCCACAGCAGGGTGATTGGAATCAGATGATCTCTGAGGTTCCTTCTAACCCAAGCCATTCTATGATTATCTTGATGGGCAAAAATTTGTTAAATTAGTTTTGAGCTGCTGGAAGCAAGTTTCAGAATTCAGAAAGTCCTGCAGTCTTCAGTAGGGATGTATAGAAAAAAGTCCCCACAAAAATCTCTCAGGTTTTTTTTTCCCTTCACATTATTAGACTCAATTATGCTCAAAAACCTGCTATAGAATAGTCTACAGAGCCTTAGTGGCCCTTATAGCCACCTTGACCCCACATCTATGCATGGAGATCAACAGTTGCTCCCAAGCCTTCTTCTCCTTTCACTTCTTTTGCCCTCTCCTGTTTCATTCCCATGATGCCACTTTCAGGGCAGAAGACAATTAAATGTAGCTGATCAAGCACCAGAATTTGGGGTACTAGCATAGACCCATACTGCCTTATATGAATTATAACAGAGTCAGAGCAAGGACAGATAAGTTAAAAAAAGAAAGGTTACCAAGCTTGAAGGAAATTTTCTAACAGAGCCAAGTTTTCACTTTAAAAATTCTACATTCAATGACCATTTTAAATGTCATTTAAATAAGGTATATAATGACAGAAATGAAAGCCTTTATTCTGAATATCACCTAAAGCATTCACTGGCAAAAACCCATGGGAACAGTTTGCTTTTGTTTTAAATGGTAACTTCCTGCCCTCAAAAAGCATAAAACATCATTAGCATAAAAATCAAATAATATACTTAAATATGAATCTGGTTTCCAAAGCAAAATTTAAGGACCATATACTTCTTACTATTTCTGCAACACACTGACTTCTTAAAGCTTTCACCTGGGAAACCACGCAATTACACATGAATCCCTTCTTTCAGTGCCCTCGAAAAAAAAGTAACATTCATGACTCATTATTTTGTAGCACTTCAGGACTGTCAACACTGTCTTTGCCACAGAAAAAAGGCCTAGATTGCTAGGGTATGATTTTTGGAAGTGATTAGTTTTCCAAATATACAACACCATCAAATTTAGCAGTTTCATTCTATAAGGATACAGGCAAAATTCAATTAAAGCAAACAAAATGCCACATGCTTTCCTGTCAAAAACATGCAAAGCTGAAGAAATTTGCCTAGACATGAGATTAAAACTGAAATGAAACAACTTCAATCAGAATATAAAAACTTTTTGAGGTTCTCATAATTTTGCATGCTTTTTATCACTGACCTGATAAATATAATTACTGTGTATAGCTTGAGTACTCTGAAGTGTGGTTGGGGCATAAATGTTACTCCTGAAAAAATCTGCACTACACTGCAGCAACTACATCCAATGTAATAACTTCTAGTTTACAACCAAAATAATATCTAGTGGTTCCTCCCTCTTTATATGATTGTGCGATGACCACAGAGGCCCACGAGCTCAGCGCCCTTTGTTTCTGTTTTCCCTGTGACTACAGGTGTTCAACAACTCCTCAACGTGTACACTGCTGTAGTGTACTCTGACAGAAACTACTACAAATGTGCAAAAATATTTTTACTTCTCACTAGCCTAGTGAACATATCATATTGCAGTGGCTGATACTTTCAGAGCAACAGTCCAGAGGTGCTTTCAAGTTTGTTCTTGTATGAATAGGAAGGCCATAGTCCTCTTCTACTAATCTGAGCTTGACTTGCTACTTAGCTTCTTACTCCTAATAAATTTTGTGCTTACTTCCTTTCTATTAATTATTATATAGGGAATCTCATTCTGACTGAGTCTATTGTCACAGGATAAGACAAATTTTCTAGTGATTATATTTAAGTTTTCTTATTGCCCCATAGCTTGAAATAACATTCATCTTACCATCTCAAGGCACCCAATCTGTTCAGAAAACCCAATCAGATTTCTCCCTAATATATTTTCTCTCCCATTAGCTCAGATTCTGATGTCTGTAATAGAAGTTAAAACTCAGCTTGTAACAGGTGATGTAGTTTTATGTACATATGTGTGTAAATTCAATACACGGCTATTAATAAAATTCAGCTCACCCTACCTCAGGCAAGCAGTAAGGCAGCGTGGAAAGAAGTTGTACCAAAGTCACCATGCAGAACACAAAAGGAAAAGCGGTAGCAGTAGTGTATGAGGAAAAGTAATTGTTGAAAATAATATTGAACTGCTGACTTGTATATACCCTCAAAATAATTTTATTTCCCTCACTCTTCCCATAACAGATCTAAGTTAATACTGACTTTGCAGCTTTATTTTGTCACTTAAACCTTAAGCCATTTTTCTTCCATAAACACATCCTTATTTAAAGAGTCACGTACCTCAGACTGAGACTTTTATTTCCAGGTAAGTCAAGGGGACAGCTGCTTTAACATAGTATGTAGGTTTACATGTTCCTTAAGGCGAGTATTCCTTTCACTACCAAACCCATAAGGAACAGTTGCAACAAAGACACTAGAACATGAGCTCTTTGGAAAATTCTGACTTTATTTTACCCCCTCAGTGGTGGCAAAGTTTTTTTAGAAAATACAATATGCCCACATAAGGTGCAGTCATTTTAAAGCGTATATTAACACAACTGCAAAGTCACCACAAACAAACTAGTCCTAGCTGCCCTGCTTTGTAATTTACATATATTTCCTGATTGCCTTTCAAGGAACTAGTAAATTACACAGTATCTGTTTCACCACAATTTTAATCTAGAGATTTCTGGGGGCTACAGACCACTAATACAAAGTCTAAAATTCAGGTCATAGCTTCACAGCCATGGTACAGTCTGCACATCATACCTGCACAGAATTCTACTCCACTTCTCACTCCAGAACCACCCAGGGCCACATCAGGGCCTCTCCACTCGGTAAAAGCTGCTTGTCACAAAGAATTGCCTTATGAAATTTACTTAGAAAAATATACCCAGGTACAAAATAAGATAGCTTCAGAATTTTAAGCTTTAATAATTAAGTCAAAGGCATTAAATCTACAGTATTTTTAAATAAACAACCCATTTAGGGAACTGGGAAGCCAAGAGGAAAGTTATGGTTTATGGATAAAATAGAATAAATGTGTCTATAATTTGGCTTAAACAAGAATGACAGACTAAAAGATGTCTACAGTTAATAGCTCCACAAATATATATTGCATCCTAAAAAATTTCTCTTAGTAAAAATGTAAGTATGCAAAAACATTTCTGCTGGTTCTTAACAAGGTTTTACCTAAAAAAATATTTTACCATTTACTTATTTTCATGGCCTACTATATGTGAGAAAAGATACATTAAAAAAAAAAAGAAAAACTTCATAGGGAGGAAAAGAGATACTACTTCTAAATTAGAATATATATGCTTTTCATATTCTTGGGGTTTTAAACACAGGTGTGAACTGTGTTTACATTAGGTCACGATTTTGAAATGACCAACAGCTGGGACTGTGTAGGTCACTGGTGCATTTAAAGTTACATATATACACACATCTTTGCAGGTCTTATTAAGCACATTCAATACTGCATTGCTGATAAACACATTTATTTTGAAAGTATTTCCTAGACACAAATTATTATTTTCAAATTAGTACAAATACCATCATAAAGTTAAGAATAGCTTAGACCAAATCAGAAATCTCTTGAAAAGGATATTTTGAAGTCTTTCCTAGTGAAATGGACAAGAAAACAAACCATGTTTTGCTGCTTGCACTGTCAATGAAAGGTTTACTACAACCGCATGGTTGCAGGCAGACAAATGCTTGTTGTTGCAATGACTTAGTGAACACTGCATTCCACTCAAAAATATTCTAAGTGTTCTGTCAGGGTAAAGACATCCAAAAACAAACAAAATGAAGTGCCTAGAGGAGGAAAGGAGGAACAAGAATTTATCAAGACTGCTAGTGATTTATGAGAAGTAATGATTATGGGGCCCAGGCAGTGTGAAGAGATTATTCTATTTATCATTTTCCCCCCTGATAGCTATGTGCTAGAAAGTGGCATCAATATATCATCAAAATATTAAGCTGGTGGCCCTGCAGTCTGGAATTTATTTAGGGAGATGTCATTGTTGCAGGTGTCTGTGACGGAAGGGAGGACAAGTTAATTACCTCTTCACCAATCTGGATCTCTCGGACAGAGCGAAGTAAAAGCTGGTATCCTTCAAAAACGATCACACAGTTTGGGTCACAGCTGTGGTTCAGTAAAGACATGCTGTGAGGGGTGGTAGAGGGGGAAAGAGAGAAAAAAACTTAACAGAGGAGTCTCCATTGTCATTTCCCTTCAATAATTTAAAAGCATCTAACATGATTACACGTGAACCATCAGGCAATTAAGCTATGAAACAAATAAAATCCCTGGTAAATCAACTGCTCTTGGTTAGGGGAGGAAAATTAATACTCAGAAGATTTATATTTATTGCTAATAGGAGCCATGCCTGGATCTCCTAATATGTTTCTGCCTTCTGTGTCATCAGGCAGGAGGGAGGCAATGGCCTCCCAGCAACTCACCCAGAGGCCTGACTCAGGGGACAGGGCAAGTGCGGAACAAGGTTATCTGGACAGTTCAGAGCGAAAACTCAGCCTTTGGGCTGAATTATATTTCTGCTGCTTCTGCTCGGTCTCAGGGCATTAACCTTATCACTTACCTGACTGTCATTGGAACCACAGCTCAACAGGGCCAACAATCAACCTGTATTTCATATCAGGAGAAAATGGAGTATACTATGTCCCAAAGCCAAAGAATTTGGTGTATAGAGTTGAAAGAAGAAACATGGCCATTGCCTCTGTTTTACACATATTTTCGTCCAGCCTCTATTCTTGTGGCATGTGACAGCTGAAGCAGCACTGACCATTAGGGAGCTGCTGCCACCCTCAAGAGACACACATGCTGTACAAACATGCCCTTTCCTCTTCTTGAAGGATGCTGTTAAGAACAACATGTCACTATATACTGTGAGTCACGTGTTGCATTAGCTGAGAAACAACTGCCTTTGCCAGACCAATCTCAGTTCCAGAGCAGAAGTGGGGCTGATGGTTCTTTCCCTATGGGAATGACCCATTGAAAGAATGATTCTGGCATCATCAGCCTGGAAGAATTTTTGGCTTATGCGGCTCCTGGCTGCGTTTATTTGCTTTCCTTGTCTGCCTGATTCAGCAACTCAAAATCCCAACTGTTGGCAAAATACAGGATGTTCCCAAGGGTCAGAGACCTGCACCAAACTATGTTTATTCAGTTTTTGACTCTTAAAGAAGGTATCAACAGGATCCTGACTCTTCTGTTATCCCTTCTGGCCTAATAAAATATCTGTGGTTAACCTCCACAAGAATCCAGTGATGTATGCTAGGAGAGAGTATCCATGACACTTACTGTGAGATCATTGGGCATACTCCCAAAGCTGCTGGCAAGGTGATGTGAAGCAGGACCATAGGATTTTATAGATTTTAAAATATGTTGTGATGTTGAAGCCATCAAGCCATACAACAATGTACAACCTCTCAATGAGGCTAAACAAAGCACTTTTAATTAAATTTCATGTCATGGAAACATCAGTGGGTTTGATGACAATTTCCTCTGGAAGCATATGAATTCATCAGGAAGGACATTTGCCCAGGATTTGCAAAGTGCAGATTTAAGTTCACAGTTTTCCTAGCTCAGAGCGGTTTGCTACAGCAAATCTCAAACTGCTCTGAAGTGACTTGAGAAAGAGTCTCTTGCATCCCTTGGCAATGCATTATCATTGAACATAGACAGACACTTTATTCACAGTTAGGGGCTTTTTTTCAACCAAAAGGAAACATTTCTCTAATAATAATGCTCCAAAATAATATTTCATTTTTCTCAAATGTGAAAAGTATTTGTTTGCATTCCACTATGAAATCAAATGTTTTGCACTTTCCATAACACCAGTTACCATGTCCTCCTAACCAACTTTCCCTTAACCTTACCATAAGGCAGGCCTCAAGATATTAAGTTTCCTTAGTCAAATCTTGCATGTGTGACATTAGTAGGAAAAGAATCAACAGTGAGAGGTCCACAAAATGGTCCAACCATTCATTAACAAAAAATTTAGGTAGTAAAATGTCATTTTAAATTATATATACTAATTTTCCATATTAATGATTACAGGTAACTAATTCTATGAAGATAAACCTTAACTGGCACATACTTCTTACCTAATACAAATAAGAAATTCAAATTCATCTCCCAAGAGACTTATCTTTTCACCTTAATGGTTTGTTTGTTGTGGTAATTTACTAAAACATACTTAATCTTTTCATTTTAATTGCCAATTCTGAAGGCTCTCTACTGTAAAATATCTTTATTCTAAAGCATCACTGAACAGGTTTCCTTTAACTAGTCCCAGTTACATATTTTTGATGTCAGCATTTATTCTTACTTAGAAAAGACTACCACCTCCATAAAAATAAAATATAAAGATGTATCTTATTTAAACTGTTTTAATGCTGTAATCAGGGCTATTAAGAATGTTTTCAACTAGATCATATTTTTTATTCTCCTTTAATTTATTTCCATTTCCCAGTTTCTTGTTTAGACATGTTACCTTCTGCTTTGATGGCCCTTACAGCTACCTTGAAAAAAAGGGAAAAAAAACTAACATAGATTTTGCCTGTGAATGAAACAGTGTCCACAGTACCTGGGATACAGGCCAACACCAACATCCTGCATCTCTCCATTACTGATGGTGAAACAGTTACAGGTCACCTGTAAAAACAAAGGAAAAAATCCAGGATTACTAGAATCATTTGGAAACCCCACACTCAAGTGAAAAAAAAACCTTCCAAAATAAAATGAAGGGGCAATTGGTAAATTGGATGGAAAACATTCAAGCCCAACACTGGTGCTCTTTCATTTTAGAGCAATCACGTCTGGGACACACTCTCCTGTAAAACTGCTGTCAATTAGAAACAGAAATATAAGTATCCTGCAAAAATGTGGGGTTAAATACATGCAGAGACCCTACTTTCCTGTCCAGAGAACAAAAAAAAGCCACCCTACACAGAGCCTGAGAAGCTCAGCCCAGAAACAACATAACAGATCACAGTGACTACTGATGAAAGGAGTGGCTGTTTCCACGCAGGGACTCTGCTGACATCAAGCTGTTACAGCATATTTTAATGACTAGCAGCAAAGCCCAAAGAATATATACGGGACAGTTTTGAAGTAAATAGCAGCTCTGGTTGTGGCAACCTGATGTGGATACAAATAAATGCAAAGACTGTGCAATAACATATCTTTCACATTATGGGAATTTTGGTTTACACGTAAAAGATCCCACAACAAAGCATGTTCAAATTGCCATTCAAGAGAAATACAACCTTTCTTTTAATCTCAAATATTCAGCTTGTAAGTGTATTCTTCCTTCATACAATCATACAAAGATAAAGTAGTTCTAGAAAAGGGAGGAGAAGCATGGAAGACACCTGCAAGTAGATATAATTCTACCCCAAACTATCAGACTGAAGTTTCTTGGTGTTCGAGACACATCAGCACTTAGCAAATTATTAGAAAGTATAATTTTCATGGGCTTAAACAAAAAACAGAGCCCACTTGTGAATGTATTTTTTAAACATTTGATTTTTAGGGGAAGAGCTAGTTTTAGTTTTTTTTTAAAATTTATTTTTTAGATATGTTGGTCAGTTATCAATGACATACTAATAAAATATTTTATCTAGAAAAATACTGCATGATACTTCATATTCAACAAAAGCCTCAGGTCTCTTCTGCATAACATGAGAATATTAATATCATTAATTCTCATTAGAACAGAAAATGAGTAAGAGTATGATTTGGCAGACATGAAAATGAGATTTGAAAGTTGCAGTTTTATCCATAGAGTAATTGTCCAGAACAGTAAATGCACACCTATGTTTTAAAGAGGTATGCTGAACAATTTAATAGTATAACTTATCCTATAAATTGACAAATTATTATTTATGAGACCATTAACCATAAGGTGCAAATGAAATCCTCTTTCAAAATTTCTCATACATTTTGACAGCTACATTAATTTAAATAAATGTACATGCAGCAGGGCATGTGTTTTTTGTAAACGGTTAGACAATACTTTGATTAGTCAATTATTTATGTAACCCACTCAAATGTTCTCAATCAATTACCAAAAGCACAGATCTTAATTATTTCTTTCCTGCTGGCACTGGATATAAAGTGCCAGGCAACTTCTGAGCAAAGATTAGTCCATTTCAAGTGGCAATTATCCTGGCTCTAAAAATATTGACTTGATTTTGGTACTTATTGAAAAAATAATGCCTTCCAGGTAAAACAGAAAGAAAGCAAGCTTTTGTGACCCTTAGCTCTCTCTAACGGATTATGAAGTAGCAGAGGTCAAACATCTCTTGGAACTAAATGAACTCCTCTTTCTCGAAAATCTCTTATTATTACCATAAAACAGTTATATTAATAATATTGAATTTTGATTACCGTAGAGTTATAGAGACTATTTCATCATTTTCTATTAAAGGTATTATGTGAAAAGTTTTAAACAAAGAAGTCACAATAGTTTTACTTCTTCCTTTTCAGAATCAAGCATTAGTTTTTTATACAAGGACATATGCGAAGAAAAATGTGAGCGGAATGAATAAGATGAGATTCAGACATCAAGAGATTCTTTCAAGAGTAGTTCACTGTGAGGCACTTTTTAACCTCTCTTAGATATTTTCACAGTATGCAGGTGCATCTCAATATCCCAGTGAGGTAGTGAAATGCCATCCAGTTTCTAATTATTTGCAGTTTCAAATACAAGACTGGGAATCCAAAGTATACAGAGCCAGATCTAAAATGGTTTTTAATACATAAACACAGACAGAAGCCTAATTGCTCTCATGAATTTTGAGCTACATGATTTTGCACACAATCTCACTACAGGTGCTCTGAGGTTTATTTAACCTCCTAAGAGACAGTCTTTCCCCACTTTTAAACTGAGGTATGAAAAAACCCAACAGTGGTAGACATACAATGTGTACTACAGATAATAACCTTAGTCATGGCTTCTTTTTTGTGCTCAGCAAGTAGAGAGAGAGAAACTGAGATTACGGTGATGAGCAGAGGGAGATCTCACAATTTACAGTGTGAGAAATTCTGACTTAATAGCAATTTTCACAGACAGTTACCAGCTTGCAACAGGTATAAAATATGAAATATCCACAGTCTGTCACCGGAGGATGTGGTTGTTTTTTTGTTTTCCTTTAGATTTGTTACAAAGTCTCTAAAAATCTACTGAATCACCTCTATTTTCTATTTACGTAAACTTTTAGGAGGTTTCAAATCTCAAAGTTAAAGATCAGTCCTACTAAGGGGAGTTATGCAATTTCAACACAAGAGTTGATGTTGTAGATCACACTTCCAAGAAACAAAAGGAAGAAGGCTTTTTTTTTGTTTGTTTGTTTTTTTGTTTTTTTTTTTTTTTTTTTTGGGTTTTTTTTTTTTTTTTTTTTTTTTTTTTTTTTTTTTTTTTGCAGAACGCCCAAAGAAAAATCAGTTTTCCTAGCTTCCCAGGATTCACAGAGGTAGCTCAAATAACAGCTAAACCTAGAGTATCTAACGTTGCTTCAGGAGAGCATGGGTAAACTGCTTGTTCATGAGGCGATTGTTTCCAGATCAAAAACTACTGGAAGTTGACTAATTCTGTTTCTAAGGGAAAAACCAACCAACCAACCAACCAAGCAAACCCCGCACAAAACAATAACAAAAAACCACCACCACCACAACAAAACACAACAACAACAACAACAACAAAAACCACCACCAACAACAAAACCAAACAAAAAACCAAACAAACCCCCAAACAAACAAACAAAACCCACAAAAAACCAGAACAAGGCAAAGCAAACAATATTTTTCTCCTGTGTCATAGATTTCTTTCAGGTTTCATGGTCACCTTGTGCCATCTTTTTTTTGTCCTAGCTGTTCAGCCTTATTCCTTATATTACAACCAGGTTCTGATTCTGTGTGATCACAGATTTTCAAATAAGAAAAATAAACAATTGTTGGTAATTGAGTGCTTCAATAAATATGTTCTTCCGTCCAAAGGCATGTCCTTGTCATCTTAATTCCTGCAGAACCATTTATCGCAGTAATTTAATTTGTGTTTGTCCGTCCTGATTCCTCTAAAAATTCCTACCCACCTACAAAGCACTAAAACTTTAGTTTTACACATAGAAACAGAATAGAGTACTCACAATTTGTTATACTAACAAATAAAGAAAATTGCCACGTATTTCAGAACTTCAAAGTGCAAAGATAAATTCCTTGCCATTTCTAAAATTTCTGAAATAACACCCCTTTCAGCATGAGAATCAAGGGAGAATTCTCAGGGGAGAGTCACAAACTTTTCAAACATCTACAATGCAAAACTTAGAAGTATCCTAGAGCTCTGAGGCTTATCATCATAGCTTGATCAGTCATAGAGTTCACTAACAGTTTAAAGAATCAATTCGCAGTGTTTAAGTTAGCTCCATGGCAATAAATCCTGCAAGTTTATTTAAAAGGAACTACTATTTCAAACAACAAACATTATTATATAAACAGATTGATTTAAATAAAAAGATTTATTCTTTTGAGAGGTTGAGCATATTTTAGAGAGGCATCCTGTACTCGGTAAGGTAACCCAAGTAGAAGACATAATCTTTCCTAGACTGGTAAACACACTATGAGTAAACCAATTTTTCTGACTGGCCAGTACTCTCAGGCATACCTTATCATCAAACAAAAATTATTGCAATCTGTTAAATTTGATTTCCTCTCTGAGTGACTAATGAAAACTCTGTAAATTTAGCCCATAAAGAGGTCACTGTTCTCAAAATGTCTGGAACTACTGTCTGAGCAATCTCTGTCTGTGCCAGACTCACAGTCTAGTGGACAGCCATGAAGATTTATTTCAGTGTTTGGATTTGACAGAGTATGAAGGCTTGTTTGGCAACATAATGAGTTGAATTTGCTTTCAGTTCAGACCTCATTCATATTGCTTTATACTAAGGATTTGCCTTTGGGTTAAATAAAGCAGAGTTAGACTTGATAGCAGGACATTCCAGATTTGGAATTTTGGACACTAAGACAATGAAACACATCAATAAGGGAGTAAGGGAAAGAAAACAAATCACTATTGGCTAACACTTGCTGCACTGATCAAATTACAAACATCAGGGCTAATAATCAATCATTTTGTCTCCAAGTGTTTCTCTAAGTTACTGCAATGCAGTGAGGCAGCTCTTATAATACATGTAAGAAACCCTCACAAGAAGGACTACCAAAGGGTTATTGCACTGATAGAGTCAATATAATTTTCAGCTTTGATATACAATGACTCCAGTCATCTCAGTAAATGGTGTGTTACAGCTGGTGTATTCCAACCCACCACCAGGAAGAAAGCCATAAGTAACACTTTTTTCCCCTAATTTATGAACTCAATGTAATGTAAATTAAAGTTACATAAAAAGCCCCTTCATGGATTATTAAGTTTCTCATTCATGCCATAGATGGCTCGGTATGGCTGGTCATTGCCAAATATATAACAAAAGATACTGCAACCAGTTCTCAAAAGGCTCCTTGAGAGACTCAAACATTTTTCCAGGAGGAAGAGGTGAGCAATAAATGCTATATGAGGGGCACATTAACGCAAATGACCAAGGCGTACCCCAGAGACCTTCTAGCACCACTACATCCCAGTACAGCTCTGCACTGATAGCTCTTTTCCACTTGAGGATGAACAGATACCAGGCACAGATGGTTCATAGACCTCAAATCTGCTAATGACTTCATTTGGCACATGGAGCACTAGATTAACAGTGCTAAACCATAAATGCACAGTATGCCACGGCAGTGACAGATCTGTCAAATCCCTGTTTTGAGTATATGTCACTCAACTGCTCGCGCTTACAGCCCATGACACCCAGGCTTCCCGTTCAGGAAGAGCTTCTCGCTCTGAAACCTCAGCTCTGTCCATGGTGGAAAGGCATCTGCTAACCTGAACACTGTGCTGAAAGGAGCCCTGTTACAAGGAACATTTGAAAACTACATACATGCTTACATGTACATACATACTTACATGTTTTTACTAAATCAGGAACTTTTAATCCAATTCTACATTACATTCAAGTTGGGACCTACTTACTGGCTTCCATGGGAGCCAGAGAACCAAAACTAGATGAAAGAGACATCTGAAAGAAGAAAATAACTGATGGGGGAAAAAAAAAAGATTCTTTTGTTCCAGACAGAAATCAAAACAGAAGAGTTTAGGGAAAGTTTTCTTACTTAGATTTTCAAACTAAGTAAAGCAGACAAGTAGTTAACTCTTCATGATATTTGCTCAGAAGCCAAACCATGCTGCAATACCATCAAGTTTGGAGAATTTCTTTCAGTCCTTGACTGAATTTGCAAATATTTAATTTTACTTCAAAAAATTCCTATTAATCTCTTGCGCCAAAACATCAATGTTTTGGCTGAATTAGAGACTACAATTACTTACAGTGAAGATGTGCATTTCAAATGGTTTTCTTAGTTCTTCATCTTACGTCTTTGGACATCTTTCTTCATATTTAAGTATTTCAGGCTTTTTTTGCTATCCTAGCACATAAAAGTTTCTGATGAGTGTACAGAACACAGGTATCCATTGCAGATAGGCTGTCACTGCCAACAAGGCAGTAGACCAGAAATTTGGTCTGACATTAACAGATGATTTAATGCAAGTGTGCTTCAGGCATCCCTTTACAGTACTCAGCTAAGTGGTGCAATTTTGATTGGAATGGAATGAAAATAGGTCATAGCAAATTGCCTTCGCTTTTCTTAACCCCACATATACTTCTCCAATCTTTCAAATAAAAGTATTTAGCTATGCAGCTAAATATATTTGATTACTTAGAATTTCAATGCCATCATTACTAGGACAAATGTCACGTTTGCTATGGTCCTATGGTCACCTTTTCTTTTTTTTTTTTAATATGTGTGCAACATGTAGTTACAAAGCTGAGACTTGAAAAGATGAAGCTCAAAACATACAAACTTTTTGCACTCTTTGGGTAAAATGAAATATCTTGAAGTTTTGTAGAACTCTCATTAAAAGTTTTGTGCAACCTGTCCTAAGCTTTTGACAAGTTTCTCCTCTGACGACAGTCAGCAAGTCCCATGTTCCCCTTGGTGAAATTCTAGCTTTTACCCAGCCCTGTAAATGTCATTATTATTCCTGCTTTTTGGAACAGAACTGAAATGCATCTATTTCTGGAGCAGAACTGGAGAGTGGGAGCTGCAAAGTCACTAATGGATCATATTACTGTATGCTTGAAGTATTTGGCATTATTAATTGGAGTGGAGTAGGAGCATGACATCCTTCTCTTCATCCTCATTTTCCTACTGCTAAGTCCACTGCTGTAAAATGGGGCAGAGTTATTAACTTCATTTCAACAGCCACTGCGTGCCCACCTATTGAAAACACACTGTTTGTTTACTGAATGAGATCAAACTTCATGGGAATTCAGGAGTGATGAACTGACTCTGTATTTATCTTGCCTATTTTGTTACAGATAGATGTTTATATGCTTTGTAATGGTATATTAAAAAAAATAAATGTGGACGTAATTTTTATACCAGCAACCATAGCTGAATTTCAACCTAATTTTTCATATTACATAGGCAAAAGCAAAACATTAATGAATTAGTCTTATACAACCTCAGCTAATGATACAGGGGGAAAAAAGTATTATATGTCACCTCCTTCCATTACTCAGATGATTTCCTCATAACAAACTCATAACTGCTAGGCAGTCCAAGGTAGGTGAGAAGAAATCTAACCTAAATGTTTCAGGGTTTGATGACTTCATTATCACAGATGCAATGTAATTGCTATTCATTTGGAGGTGCTTCTTGAGCTAGACCTTCAAGTATATTTACCTCTTGAAGTTCATTGAACATAAGTCTTTGGATTTGGTCTGTTGGGCTTACTGGATTTTTGCCTCTCTTTCCTTTTCTCTTAACTCTTTAACTATTGCCCAACAACATCTTTTCTACTGGAGTGGTGGCAGGGAGGGGTTTGAGGATGAGGGGGAAGATGAAAATTTGGGGAAAATTTTTCTCATACCATCACTTTAAAATTGTTTCCATGAGGAAATTTCTGAAAGCATAAAAGCTGAGAATGTTTGAAGAGAAGAAAATTTCAAAAAGGGTAGGAAAAATGAAACTTCTCTTCCAAAATGTGATGTCATGAAATGAGTACTTTTAACTCTTAAGATCTTAAACAAATGCAAATAAAAGGCTTGGCTTTGAAACTTCTTCTGAAAATGGCAACAAAAAACGTTAAACTTGATTTAGAAATGTGGAAAGCATTTTTTTTAGAAAACAATCCACATTTTTTCTAATTTTTTTTCTATGTAGCACGTGGTTTTTGAACCAGTGCTAGTCTTACTTTGCTACTTGAGTTACAACCTAAACCAGAGATGACTGGGGAGTTTTAGAACTGAACCTAAGACTTTTTTTTTCCTTAGTATGATGAAAAGAAATACACAGAAACTCTGCATGCAAGCATACGACACTGTAAGCCTGCGTGTGTCCATGATCGCTGACAAGCAAGGCTAACTAAAACCTGCCTTGTTTTGTATTAGCCAGACAAAATTACAGGCTCTTGAAATGTTTGCACATTGAGGCCCAAAAGAACCCTGATATCGCTTCCAGTTCCTTCCATTTTTCTTATGTTTTTTTCCTATAAACTACTAATATTTTTCTCTTTTTGACATACAGTTTTATCAAAAGGAGAAAGTATTGTTCCTTTTATCATATCAATAAAGCAGAAAAATAATTATAAAAAGGTTTTTAATTCTTTAGATATCATTTATTTTCCAGCTTATTCCTGTAATTCAAACTGGGTGACACTACTACTTCTAAAAATCAGTGGGTCAGACATATACTTTTGTAAACCCATTACCTTTAGTGATACAACCCCTCTCTCCCCATTAAAGGCATTTGGAATTCAGTAAGGCAATAGAAAACATGCAGTATGTTCCTCTAGATAACTGGCAGACCAAATATCTGCTGTGAGCTGGTCTTTTAAATTAGGTGCAAAAACATTGAAAGTTATATGAGCTGTTCACAAAATGCCAAAGTTACATTTAACAAATAAAATACTATCCTTTAAAGTTTTTAAGCGCTTGATTAGCATATGCCTGCACAATGCTTTTTAACTTACTCTTATGTCTTCCTTCAGTGGAAAGTATATGAACAGTGCTGTCAGATACGACGACTGATGCTACTGTACCATAGCAGGTGTTCTGTATGAGGCAGGCTAGAGCTGCCCAGGATGGCGAAAAGGAGTGGTGTATCAGTTGATATTCATCAGATATATTAAGTCCAGGCAGCAATTAGAAGCTTAGCAGGACAAAACAAAACTGTGAAACAAAAAGCTCACTACATATTCAGTTCAGAAACGCTGAAATACCCAGCTGATTGCCCTAATGAAAGGTCTTTGAGGAAAAAAAGGGTAACAGCCTATTAAAGGCATTGAAGAGATGGTTAAATCCAGACCACAGTTCTAGACCTCTTTCTGACTGAAAGGGAAAACTGATTGTACTCTAAGCATGTATCCTGGGATGCAGGGGTGAGTAGGACCACATCAGAAAATAGCGGGATGTGATAAGGCAGAATATATAAGTCAAACTCAATATAAGTACAAAATAGAAAAGTATTACATTTAACTCCTGATGTGATGCATAGAACAAATCAAAGCTAAAGCAGTAAATTTAAGGCCTGTATAACTCAAGCACTCAGTATTCAATGAGTTCTTAGGTTTCTACAGGTTGTGTGCATTCTTAGTATCTCTGAAAAATCAACTCCCCAAGGGTTTCTAGCCATCATTTATTTTAAATCTCTCTATTTTTGGGCTATTTCAAACATTGCTCTGATCAGAAAACAGTTGAAATAATTCAATTTTCAGAATTCCATAACACTGGACATGTTTAGTCTCAACACAGTACATACATTTCCAGTTACAATGAGGTACAACTTTCATGCTGATGCCACTCATTTTCTCATTCCCCCAGTGCAAGTCCAACATTCCTGGACTATCTTTTTTGATGATAAACCATAGTCTGTCAATGATGTCTAACAATACCAAAGACAATTTGCTAGAATTTTTGCTGTATTTGACCATACTGGAAAGTGACAGGAGTAAAGTCAGAAGAAAAACCAATCCTGCTCTACTCCTTTGCACCATTGGGTGCATATGGCATCCAGGATCTAAACCATAGCATTGCAGAGCTGCATTTCCCATTAGTAGGCCATGGTGGGAGATTTTGCTTAAAAGTCTTTGGATGCTACAACCTGCTCCAATTAGAAATGACTGGATAGTTGGTATTGAGGTATAGGAAACTCCTTTCACATTTTGTTTGGATTCCTTTATGACTTTTGAAAGTACTAGTAGAAAATAACTGCTTTTTATGCCAAGGAAAGGAACCATGGACATATATTGGGCATTTACATGGGAACAAGACTTGTGGAACCCACAATGTATGTACCACAGAAACTAGTAGAGGAAAGGTCACCATCCCATCCATCAGAATTCCTTAGCAGAAGGCCATTACTTCAACAAAACAGAAAACTCCCAGTATATTGTTCTATCTACAGCTGAATAGAATGCATTTTCCTTTGGAATACTATTTTTCTTTATCGTATCAGATTAGACATTGCCATTATACACATTTTCTGAATCGTTACTATACACTAGCACTATTTAGTAACCCGCAATACTTGAAGGCAGCATTAAGCAGCACTTCTATTTGAGTAAGAGCCACAGAGAAAAGAAAATATAGAAATTTACTCCAAAATAAGCTCACAAGTTAATATCTAACAGAGAACTCCTAGGCAAGGAACATTGAGCAATGAGTTGACAAAAGAACTGTAAAATAGATACATACACGGTAGCTTTTATTCGCACAGCTAGAACTAGAGCTTGCAGAAAAAGTCAGGAAAAAGCTGAACTCCTGTGTATGCTTCTTACTTAATGAACTCTCTTAGGGTGTACAGACTGTAAATTGGTGAGAAAATGGTCAAGGAATTCCATCATTTGATCTTTCTCTTGTAATGGGGAAAAAAAAAGTATTTAATTTTGAAAAGTCTCTACTAGATATCTTGGAAATAAAGGAAGGTTATACAAACACTACATTGAGCTCACAGTTCAAATGCTTGTGGGTAGCTAACTAAAGTTCACAGACCTGTATGTAATTGCTGTCTACAGGAAATACTTGTGTTAGCAAAAGAATTTTCTCCTTGCTCCTTCACCTTTGCCCTTCCACAAACTCTGCAGCAAAGAAACCTCCTAAGAGCATTTCTTTAATGAACAGGGCTTTCCCCACCTCTACCAGATGAACTAAATCTAACAGTCAGGGACAGAATCTGTCAACTTCTCAGAAACATACTCTTACTAACTATTAATTGATAAAGGGTATACTTTTATACAAATAGGTGTGAAACAAAATGATCCACTCCCTGTACATTTGTCTTTGTCTAAACTCTATATGGGTTTTTATGAAGCTTGCAACATGACTAAAAGCACAAAATTTGCACTTATTGTAATGCAAATTGGCAGTGACTTTAGTGGCATCAGATGAGTTACACAAAATAACAATTAGGTAAGAAGAAAGTTCATAAATTGAACTTGAATTAAAATTTCTGTAAGCACTGAAATTGGGTGATCTAATTCCACGTGGTTAAAATTCTATACATTTCAGAGAAAACAAATCCTTGCCACTAAAGGTCTGCAAACTTTGGTTTGCTTGATTCTTAACCTACGCTCTTCACCATGAATATCTCACTTAACATTAAATAATAAAATAAAAAGCCAGAAGATTTTTCTTAAAAAAAAACCCAGACAGCAGATGTGATATCATTAAATAGCTTGACTAGTGAAACTTGAAAGCTGAGCAAACATTTTTAAAAATAACATGCAATTTTGTTTCATTTCCCCCCTTGCTTTAGATATCTTGAAAGGCACTGAAACTTTGCATTTATGAAAAATGTCTGTGTTTTCCCAGCACTCAAATGATATACTACCATTTAAAAAGTGCCAGTTAATGCACTTTTCCAAGTGAAAGTGACACTTTTACCTATAAACAAGTATCAAAGTTTCTTTATAGGAAAAGTTGTATCATCCTCACTTATATATGCAAGACCAGGAAAGTAATTACCAGTAGTGTACCCTGGAAAGCTGATGCTTTAATTTAATTTTCTTTATCTTACAATTTTTAAGTTAATTCAATTGTTTTCATAACCTTAGTTCATGATTTCAGAAGCTTTAGGAACATGACCTCTATATTTCAAAGTCCCATGAAGCTCTCTTATAATCATCACATAATCATCACATAATTAAAGAAAGTGCAAAATTGGATCAGAAATATGAATCAAAATGCATGAGGATATTCAAATCTACTGTTGCATTTCTCCTACAGTTTATGACACTGACTCCCTTCCGTATAGTTTTACCCAAACATCATGGCAAAAACCTATATGTCAAAATACATTCTTCCTTGAGGAATTATGACTTTTAAAATTGAATATTCTGGTTATTATTTAGAAATACATTTCCCCTTCATTTACAACTTGTCTCTAATCTGATTCGGCTGCATATGAAAACTTTTCCTTTAAATTATTATATTTTCATGAATAGAATGAGGTAAAACTACAAAGTAATTCCAAAACCCTAAGGAGTCTTTCATGATACAATAAGAATTTAAAACAAAAATTATAAAATCACGCTACATAAATTTTCATTGTTAGCTTTTTTTATGAGAGCCATATGAGAACAAACAGAATACATTCACACCTTTTTTCACCAATGTGGAAATAATAATCTTTTTTACATGTTATGACAGAAAAGAGTAATTTGTTCCAATAATTCCTATTTAAGTTACAGTTAAAATGTATTTTTTAAGTGTTTAATATACTGTGCTACTTTTGGCACATCTAAAATATAAATCAGCTGTGTGAAACTATAAAATTGTAACCTTTAGGTCATATAACAGGAATTTAAAATATTGAGCTTTCAAATACCAAATACTTCCACTGTTTTGGTTTTTTTTTCAATCCTAATGAAAATGCAAAACATTTTGAAAGTTTGAATCATGATCTAGCCTTTGTGATCAGTCTTTCCAGACTGAGTCCAGCTGTGTTCCCATGGACAGTCAGTAACATCATCTCCTTGGAGATGCTGCCCCTTTTCACTGGCAAGGCTCTTACTAGCCACGAATGAAGCACTTCTCTTAAACTTCAGTGTTTTATTTTTTTGACATTTTACACTCACTGTGATACCGCTGCACCCAAGAATCTATTGAGCTATTACTACTTGATGGATCATTTAAATTTGTTGTACAGATTGTGTAAGACATTGAAACCAAATATGTGAAAATGATCCCTTAGGATAAAATTTAGACTTCTAAATCTGTTTCACAAACTACATCACCAAGCCTCAAATTACATGTCCATGATTTTTAACAAAGAAGATAAGAAGCAGGAGAATGAAAAGTAACAAACACTGTAAAATGACTGAATTTAGTAAAGAGAAATAAAATAGAATGCAAAAGTACAGGAGATGATGTATTCAAAACCAAGTTTAAACAGGTAACTTGCTTCTTAATTAGCACCTATTAACAGTTTGTGGATAGAGTAGAGTTTGGAGGAGAGAATCTTGCAAAATACCAGTTAAGGCCAACGGTGCTTAATTTCCTCCACTAGCAGTTCAAAGGTGTTACAATACATAGGCCGCAATGGAATTTAGGTAGAATTTTATTGTTAAAATTATTACACATCTTAATTCCCTCAGCAGTTCTAAGCAGCAATCCAGGCCCAGTACCTGCCCATAAGCATCTGCTGGTATGCTCTTAAAGGTGTCAGTGCGGCAATCAATGGCCAGCAGGGGGTTTTGCCTCTGCACATAAATTCAGCCCCATGAAGCTGAAGCTTCACCTGTCTGTGGATCTCAGATCCCTGTCTCCAAGCCACACTCACCAACTGAAAAAATCTGCATCTTAGTAACTAAGGACACCTTTATCTGCAGGACAACTGGGGCTGCATAAATCATATGCCTTGCCTTGCAAAGGTATAAATACACTGGGGTACATTCACTGACACCTTCTCACCTGGTCAGCATCTACCCATAGATAACATACTTTCAACTGTCCTATTGCAGGAATGAAGAAATCAATGAGTAGTGACACCTTGAACAAATAATTATTCCCTCCTGCTGCTTTATGAGTAAAAAGTTTCAGATTGTCAAAAAGTTTCAGATTGACTACATACAAACAAGTCAGTCACATGAAAATGGAGAAATAAATCTCCACGCGTTGTGCTTGTTTGAGAAAGAAGCCCTACTTTAGCACTTACACAGAACTTTGTTTTCAGCTGAGTGTTCTCACTAACCTCAAAAGGGTGGCTCACACATTACTGCTGCCGTTTCTTACCTGCTTCAGTAAGCCACCCTGCAACCCAAGCCCCATGAACGGTTCATCCATTTGCTTTAGTATTGCTATTACTATAACTATTCTAGTTATAACTAGTTGTGGCTTATTCTGTCTAAAGCCCCTTCGATGGGACTACTGTAAGAAAGGCAATGTTAACTTTAAACTTATATTTTATTGAATATGCATATGATTTTCATACAAAATCTGACCATTGGGAGGATTCGTAATGCAGAAAGGTCAGCAGCAGGCCCAAGATCTGTGCATGAGATGGGAAGAAGACAATTACAACTGTGTGGGGTGACTTTTTCACATATTGCTTATTGTTAAACGTGTCACTGAGTAAAACTTGACAATATTTAATTAAATGAATGCAGAAGTCTTTTACCAGAGGAAATGTTAAAGTGAGAAACAAGTGAAGCACACTCAATCCTGATAACTGAATGATGATCTCTTTGTACCACAATACTTTCCTAAGACGGGACAACAACAGCAAAGGGCAGGAAAGCTGACCAGGTTCCAGGAGGACTGTATTAGTATCAGCATGTGGGAAGATAGAAGCAGGGATGTTTTAGTCAAAACAAAAATAATGATTGAATTTCTATATAAAAGCCATTATTTAAAAAGCCTTATTTATACAAATCTGACAAACCTATTCCAAGACATACAAAAAGACAGTTGCAAAATAAAGTTCACTAATATTTACTTATTCAGGCTTCTCTTTGCCAGATCTGTGTGCATGATATGAACATACTCTCATGCCACTTCTTGTGTTTGCCTGAAAAAAGAGATATTTAACAGTAAGGTCTTCCACAGAAGTTTAGCCATAAAGCCACACATTTTGCAAACCAAGTATCCATAGTAACTAACGGTACAATAATTGAGCTTAGGTATTATCAGTTTCAAAATTATTCAAAAGCAAAAATGCTACGTATCTGAATCAATAAACATCTGAGCCTGTACATCCCCTTCATTTCTACAAGGAAAAATATTTAGCCTAATTATATAGCTCAGCAAATAATTTTGAAAAAATCATTTACCCTCCAAAAGTAGCTTCTGTCTTTATTTTTGGAATCCCTGAAAGCAGATTATAAATCTGTCAAAATTAATTCAAAATCAGCTCAAATCTTTCTTTCTTGTTGTTGCTATTTTTGAACTCAATGAGCCAACCATGAACTACGTAGTAAAAATTCACATTCAAATACTAAAATTGTGACAGTTGTTGAGTCTGCAGACACATTAGCTGACTCAAAATATGAATTTTTTTAGTTTATTGTATCTTATTGTTATTACATTGCAACACAGGTACTAAATGTAAATCATAATCCCAAAGATAAGCTAGAAGAAGCCCTGCCCTAGTACAGTATCAATTAATGGAACAACGAATCTTGGAAAATATTGATTCTTTATTTTGCAGCCCACACAAAAATTGTCAGACAGACCATGCTGAGAATTATTATTTTGGGAATAAACATTTCTTCTCCCAGTATGATCTCATTATTGGAATAAAAACTATTTTTGATGCTATCTTTTTGTCTCAAGTTTGGGAAGTTAAATAATGGAGCATTTCATCAGTAGTGAGAAAACAAAAAGGTAATGCTTACAGAGATCCTTTCCTCATGGCAGCTTCTCACAAAGCTTCTCACTTTGGCAATTCAGTTTTGTGACTACAGGCTAAAACCAGAGTTGAACAGGCCTGAAACACTATTATTTGCCAGTATATCTGTAGTTTTATATTTTTATTTGCTCAAGGACATCAAACAATGCATAGACATTAATTAGTTAAGTGCTATAACAGCCCTGTGAAGATTGGAAATGCAGAACTGAATCATAAATATGTTGAATGTAACACCAATGCTACAAAGCACCTCAGCAGCAGTTTGGCATACAAAGGAATTATTTTTATTCTTTGACTGTATCCAAAAGGTTTACAGTTAGAAAGAAAAAGGCTTTAATGTTATTTGAAAAATAACAGAAGCATAAAATCCACAACTGAAATAGGATTCCTGGCTTTACACTTCCCTGTGGCACATGTTGATGGTGCAGTGCTGTACACACAGCTGCAGGCACAGCGTTGGTCATGTTATGCCACTTAAGGGGCCATGTATTATTTCATGTCTTCTGTCTTGGCTGTGTGATGCTGTGAAATTAGCCAGTAGTTCCAACGCACTTCTCTGGTGCATGTTCTGTCTGCATTTGCCTTTCTCCACTCATGCAAATTACTGCATGACCATTAACCGCCATTACATGGCAAGCTCATCATAGAGAAAACACAAAAGTGGGAAACACAAAGAGGAGGGAAAGAAATCTCCGCAGCTCAAAACCTATTAAGCACAAGAGTGCTTTTAAAAGCTCAGCCACAAACCAGAAGGGACACTCCTGAAGAACTGGAGACAAGAGCAACCAAACAAAAAGTACAAAAAGACAAGGAGCAACTGGAGAGGGTCCAGCAGAGGGCCATAAAGAAAATTAAGGGTCTGGAGCATCAATCTTATGAGGAAACACTGCAGGAGCTTGCCCTGTTTAATCTAGATAAGAGAAGACTGAGAGGAGATTTCATCAATTCATATAAACATCTCAGAGGTCAGTGCCAAGAGGATGGTGCCAGACTCCTTCACAGCAACAGAATGAGGAGCAAGGGCCATAAGCTAAAACACAAGAAGTTTCACCTCAGCATGAGGAAGAACTTCTTTACATTGAGGGTGGCAGAGCACTGGAACAGGCTGCCCAGGGAGGTTGTGGAGTCACCCTCTCTGGAGACATTCAAAACCCACCTGGACATGATCCTGCATAATCTGCTCTGTGACCCTGCCTTGGCAGGGAGGTTAAACTAGATGGAAGTTATATGACATCCAGAGGTCCCTTCCAACCCTAAATATTCTGCGATATTCTTTGATACACAAACTAGCACGGAGAGGCTGCACAGCCTACCTCACCCCCTTGCTGCAGGGCATTTGCCATCCCTACGCGACAGCCTGCCTTGGCAGGGATGATGTTGCCTCTCAATGCCCACAGCACTGACAGTGAACGAGTGGCTGCTGTGGGAAACAGCTCGCCTGGGCCCTAGCAGGCAAGGGAAACAAGTGGCAGCAGTGCGGGGCTGCCATGTCTGCACCCTCAAACATATGTGACTGTTCCAGGAGAGGATGGTACCCAGCACTAAATTTATCAGGCCCCAAATTCAATAATAAACCCAGCACAGCTGTGCTTTTTGTGTGCCCTGCTAGCATTCACATTCTTCAAAGGTTTGTAACTTGGGGGCTGAAAAGCTCCGAGTCAGCTTCTGTCTCCTAGTGACCTGAGAAAGTCACCTGCCCTGTGGAGTGTGGGCTTTCCAGGAAGGACCCTCATATCAGGGCACACACCAGGAACCCCTGAGACTATCATAGGCCTCCCTAGGGCAGTCAGAGCACAAAGGTGGCAGAGTTTCCTGTCAGTGCCCAGTGGGCACCAGCAAGTCCTGGCTGCCTTTCCATGCCCTGAGCCCTCAGGGAGCCCCAAGCCCGCACAGGGCCAGTTTACATGACTTGCTTTCTTCAGTAAACCGAGGCATGGCTAAATACTGCTATGAAAAGATTACAGTACTTAAGACATAATCACAACAGAAACATAATTATTCTCACACTCTATGATGGAGGAAGACTCCAAACAAAAAACTGCAGAATGCAGCTCTAGTAGAAAACAAATGCATAAATGGATGCCCCTAAAATAGGTGTGACAAGAAAACCACAGAGATTCTGGAAGAATTTAAATGATTTTCTTTCACTGAAAGAAGAAAACGTGACAAGATCTAAAAGGCTATCTTCCCCCTTCCCCTTTTTCCATGAGGAAGTAGCCCTCAATAGTCAAACTTTTGCTGTGACACAAGAAAAACAATTCATCACTGACTGTGTATTTTCCAAAATTATACTCTTCTCTGTATATTGATAGCACGTGCAGTTTCTGACTCCTATACAAGCTATGTGTAATGAATTTTAGAAAAAGATTTTTTTTTTGTGTGTCCCACAAGCATGTGGGAAAATAATGCATGTATGTAGGAAAACATTCAGTGGTATTCATTTTCAGTGGACAAATACCATGAACTGTTTTTCTTGGAGTCATTGAAAGTGCACAATGAAATCTGTGCTATTTTCCACTTTAAGAGGAGCAGGTTTGGATGAATAGTAGCTCATTTCCTTCTGTTTTAACAGAAGGCCCCAGCTACAGAGTCTTAATTCAAATTTATATGGAACTTTGTTAAAAACTGTGAGAAAAATTTTGGTTCCAGATCATGCACCTATTTGCTCAAGTTTACATTGTATCTCAAAAATAATTTAAACAAATATCTGGTTCTCTGAAATATTCGTATATGCTGTTACAGGTATGCATACTGCATATAGTCTTCTGTGAATAATGCCAAAAGTACAAGGCTTTTTCAGGAAAATAAGGGCAATTTTTGTCACACAAATGATAGTCTCACTGGAAATACAAGTTTTTCCGTTCTAGGATCAGTCTATAAGCCTCCATAACATCACCAAGTAAAAGAAAAATGCAAATTCTTCATGATTCATGCTGCTTTCAAGAACTCTTCTTCAGTCTTCATGCAAGACAGTTCAAAGAACTCTGCAGATGCCATGAATTTAGGAATGCAAAAGAATTTACATTAGCAGACCAGAAACTTCATTCTCAAACAAGTAGGATTTTAACAAAAGTATAGTGGTTTGTGTTAGCACAGGGTATCTGACCACAGGTTGTACAAAGACAATATCTCCTCTGGAGATTATAACCAAAAGCAGCTGTGGCTCAGAAAAATCAGAGGAGAATATCCTTCACGGGAAAGAGAAAATGGGTTTGACGTAGAACACTAAGCATAATACGTAAACTAGATTCAACTGATGGTTTGTCAGTAAATGCCATGTTGCAGAATCTGATTATTTTATAGAAATGCCAGTCTCATACAATTCATGCTGTGATACAGGTGAGCACATTCAACTTATGCAATAACCCCTATGAGGTCTGTGGAGTTTTCTGAATTATTTTCCAAAAATTTCCTATTTGTAAGATTTTTTTTTTGAATGAAGTCTCATTCTAAATTGTCATGAGTCAGGCACTTAGATCTCAACCAGACACATCACTACAAAGCACATCCAACATCACAAATAAAGACATTATTCTAAAACTACAATAAATGTTTCTAATAGTGTCGATAAACAGTCTGCATATCATATTATTGGGCTAATTTGATTTCTCAATTCAACAAATAACTGGAAGATGCCTGTGCTAATGCCATGCTTGTAACAATTAGGCCCATTCAACTTTGAGACCCAATAGGTGCTTGCAGTACTGGACCAGTTCCTTAGCTATACATATCAGCACAGTTCAAGCAGATTTCACATGGTACTAATACAATTTATAAGAGTGAAGAATCTATTCTAGAACAGTGATGAAAATGTAATATAATTAGAGAGGAAGTTGGTTGCTTTCTTTGTAATATTAAATATTCTACCTAGGCCCAATTCTTTTAGTCTCGTTTCTTTTTAACAGGAACGTCTCTTAAGGTTAGAATGAATTAAACATTATCACAAGAAAGTAAATGGCAAAAAGTACATTAATTGGTACTGACAGCAGTTTCACAATAGCATCCTTTTTTACCGTACAGCAATACATTTGTCAAAATATGAATTCTCTGCTCTGAGAACATGAAAACATAAAATCAACCAACTCTTATATGGACTCTAAGAAATATGAGCAAATTGATCAAATAAAAATGTAGATTTATCACAGAAGTCCTTGACCTCCAAGACAGCTTTTCAAACCCGTTAAGTTTCTTTATTGAAGTAGAACAATTTTCTTATGTTTATCTCAGACTGTGTGGGTGGATGAATGAAATCAAGCGTCTGTGAATCACTCACAAAGATATGATGTCTCTGTTCTCAGGCTCTAACAGCATATCTTGGTTTTTTAAACCAACATGCCTGATGAATGATACATTTTTCACCATCATTTTAAATATTCAAAAGAATGTGCATAATTATTTTCTAAAAATACACCAGATACAATCTCTGTCTAGGTTTTTAAACTGTCTAGCTGGAGCCCTACTTTGGCAGCACTCATTGTAGGATCTGAGCACTTCCCAACTATCAGTCTGTACTCTGTATTCTGGAAGCCTGTCCCAAAATCTCCCCCAACAACACGTCTGTTTACAGTCCCATTCTGAAAATCTCCTTCTTCTGAGGGTAACCGTGGCTATGAAGAGCTTCACTGATACTCAAGAAAACACTGTGCCTGTGGTAAGACTGTGTAAGACTACATTGAATAAAGGAATACTAAGTGATCATTCTGGCTCATGCCTTGCCCTTCCTTCTAAAATGTGCCAAAATTATATCTATATAGAGCAATTTAGCAGGGAATAGCAACACTTACAAGACTTCCAAGAAAATTGTACGTTACTGAATATAAAGATGTCAACATCTAACACTGTTTACTTCAGTAAACACGGCAAACTCAAAGGCAACAAAGAGGGTACAGAGGCCACACTGTATTCAAGGACAGAGTGTTAAATGATCATGCCAGAGCAACCATGCTGGCTGGTGTGCTGCCATGCACCTGCACTGGAAACAAAATCTAAAACCAGCAGCAGCCTCCAGCACCATACACACATCCCTGAACAGAATTCATTTTCTGAAACATCTGAGTCAAGTGTGTGACCTTGCATTGACACTGTTAGATGAATAAGTTTTAGATAGCTTGTGAGCAACTTCAGACTTCATAGTGAAAAAAACCAAAACCACAAACCATTCAGAAGCATGGATTTTAAGGTATGGTCAGACAATCAGGCACTGCCTAGTGACTTAAATTAGTATTAAATCAGTTAGAGTTTACCTGTCATAAAAGAGAGGCGTGCAGCAATCAGTTACTACATCTCAGCTCAAGGGTGGTAACTTCTTAAGACATGCTAACTTAATAATTTACAATCATCATCTCACAATTCTAATTTACATGACATTGCTTCAGCAAATAGATTACGCAGGTTGCAAATGACCTGCAGGGATATTATTGTATTAGTTAAAATTGTAACAATGCAAATTAGGACAGGCTCATGTCTATACACTCAGTCACAAATCATTATTCTAGTGGTGTCAAATGTAGAATACGTAACATACAAGTACGGCTTTCACAAACTGTGGCACATCAGTAAAAATACACCAGCTACTGCCTTCCTGGATTTATTTTTTTTTTTGCAGTGTCACATAAGAAGATAAAGCAAAATGTAGCAAATCCAGGAAGAGAGTGACAAAGACTGAGTGAGAAACTGTCTCACAAACAACAAGGTGTTGTTTGGCTGCAATGCCCACTATTTCTTACAGTAAAATAACTGAGAATTTGAGCACCAATTTTCAAACCTTTGGCTTGCAGCATACTTCCTCTGTGACTTTGGTCAAATCACTTAGCCTCTCTGTGACCCAGAGCTCTGCATTTAATAGAAATTGTTTGATCCTACTCTACAGTTCTGTATCCCAGTTTTCTTTGTATTCTCCCTGTCCTTTGAGGCTTACAATACCATTTTGTAAGAATGTGATGCAACAACAACAAAAAGCTTTGTTCTTGTTTCCTACAACTTGCCCTAATGTCACACCCTGTTTTCTGCAGTGAATAAGCCCTGAGTCAAGCTACAGCCAAATCACTTGGAATGTAAAATCTGTTCATCTGTCATAAACCCAAACAAGCTACACATCAGTGTATCAAACATATCTGAACTGTTAACCAGAATTAACTGACTTCCATTAGACTGTCTCGTATGGTTGACAGACAGATGCCAATTTCTCAAACACAGTTATGCAAAAATGTGCTTAGAATCATAGAATCAGCAGGGTTGGAAAAGACCTCTGAGATCATCAAGTACAACCCTTGCTCCACTACTGCCGTGGTTACTAGACCATGGCACTAAGTGCCACATCCAGTCTCATCCTAAAAACCTCCAGGGATGAAGAATCCACCACTTCCCTGGGCAGCCCATTCCAATGCCTGATTACTCTCTCTGTAAAGAATTTCTTCCTCATATCCAACTTAAATTTCCCCTGGCACAGCTTAAGACCATGCCCTCTTGTCTTACTAGTAGTTGCCTGGGAGAAGAGACCAACCCCCACCTGGCTACAACCTCCTTTCAGGGAGTTGTAGAGAGTGATGAGGTCTCCCCTGAGCCTCCTCTTCTCCAGGCTGAACAACCCCAGCTCCCTCAGCCTCTCCTCACAGGACTTGTGCTCGAGTCCCTTCACCAGCCTTGTTGCCCTTCTCTGGACCTGCTCCAGCACCTCAATATCCTTCCTGAACTGAGGGGCCCAGAACCAGACACAGTACTCGAGATGTGGCCTCACCAGTGCTGAGTACAGGGGAAGAATCGATTCCCTGGACCCGCTAGCCACACTGATGCAGGCCAGGATGTCATTGGCCTTCTTGGCCACCTGGGCACACTGCTGGCTTGTGTTCAGCTTCCTGCCAATCCAACCTCCAGGGTCTCTCTCTGTCTGGCTGCTCTCCAGCCACTCTATGCCCAGCCTGTAGCGCTGCATGGGTTTGTTGTGGCCAAAGTGGAGGACGTGGCACTTGGCCTTGTTGAACCTCATCCCATTGGAATCAGCCCAACTCTCCAGTCTGTCCAAGTCCCTCTGCAGAGCCCTCCTGCCTTCCAGCTGATCAACACTCCCTCCTAGCTTGGTGTCATCGGCAAATTTGCTAATGGTGGACTCAATCCCCTCATCTAAATCATCAGTAAGGATATTAAACAGAACTGGACCCAACACTGATCCCTGGGGGACACCACTAGTGACCAGCCACCAGCTGGATGCAGCACTGTTCACCACCACTCTCTGGGCCCAGCCCTCCAACCAGTTCCCAACCCAGCACAGAGTGCCCATGTCCAAGCCTTGGGTTTCTACATGAAAAAGATATCCTGAGGTCTTTCTTGAACTATTTTGGATAATTCTAGCTTCTATTTTTCTATTTATAAGAACCATGACCTTCTGTAATGTTGCTTAACCAACTGTGATTTCCAACTATTCTAGGGAAGAAAACAGCAAGTTTTCTTAAATGTAGCTTTAAGGTAGCAGCATCTTGAGTGACAGACAAAATTACTACACTTATGCTTATTGCAAATGAAGTACTTATCAGTGAAAGATTGTTTTAACTCAATTATACTTCCATCCAAGAGGAAAAGAAAAAGTATAAATATAAAAAATTAAGTGCCTAAAGACTGGTTGTTCATGGGAAGAATGGTAGGAGAGAAAGTTCTCTCATAAGAGGCCCTGAATACTTCCTGCAATTTTACTTGCTTGAAACCAACTGAAATGAGAAATTCCCTTGCCCTTAATAACATCACAGCAATTTAATCATGAAACATTGTCATCAGTGAGTGAACAGATCTAAATTTTTTTACTGTATGTGGTAATGCATGTGTTAGAAGTGATGAATATTCTTTAAAGAAATTGCTTATTAATGTGTCTCAAACATGCCCCAAGAAAACTTTCATGTATTGAGAAGTAAATTCTGTCTTTAAGAATCCTTTTGTCCTTGGTCTTTAATGCCACCAGAAAAAAGTTAGGAAGAGGATAGTAACATCTGCTGTCATAGGCAGATGCCCAGTACTGCCATGACTAAGGTCATTCTGTCTTTAGCATCTCTCCAATAACACTCAAAACTATCATGTGTTGGCATTAGAAGGACAAACTCTATGCTTGCACAAGCTGAGGCTGAAAAGAGTCACCAAAAAATGTTAGTTTGTTCATCAGCACAAAACTAGGTAAAACCTATTGGCTGTCCTGTAACCTGCAGTGCAGAAAAACAACACTATTTCTCCACTGTCAGCATTAAAACAGTGGAGAAACAGATTCCCCATGTCCAGCAGGTTAGTACAAGTTGTAAGACACAAGCATCGACACAGAGCTCACGACATTCAGTGGAAAAACTCCCACTGAGTTCAAAGTGTTTTGATCCAGTGTTTTTCTGTACAAGCCTGGGAGTAGATGATTTGCAGAAAATGAAGAAATAGAATATGTTTCATATTATGTATTTGGTCCTTTGGCTCTCTAAAAAAAAGGAATTTTTTCCATTCCTAAGGACTTTTCCTCTAAGTTTTGTTTATAATCATTATATTTAAATAGCAACCACTTTTGTAAAAAACCAGATTATAATCTGTGAAATTACTAAAGAGTTACTAAAGAGCATTTCCACTACTGCTGGTAGAACAAACATATATACACCAAAAAATCATGAACAAAGAATTCTGGATTGAAATCATCTTCAGCAGTACTCCAGGGCAGTATTAAAATTTCCTGCTGAACTAAGCAAAATAAATATTCTGTTGTCTGCATATTCCTCATTACCATTCTTATTGCAGATCATTTTGTGCTAGTCCAGTAAGTCATTCAAAGGCATTCTAGAAAAAAAAACAATAGTAAGATGATCACAACTGTTTCCAAGATAACTATCTATGTTTTCACAGGAGTGATATAAGAACCTGTAGGAATTTATAGTGCCTAATTGATTACAATCAGAAATCACCACACACAATCCCTCTGATCTCTGAGGACCAGCTGGAATGCAAGCTAAATTTCTACAGTATTAATGCAACAGGTCCATCTGCCATCACTTTCTACTCACTACAGTATCAACTACTGAAAATAGCATAACCCTACATCATGCATTTGCTCTCCACAAAAGTTACAAGCAGACTTCCAGGTGGTGCTACCTGTTCAGCATCACAGGAAAATTTTAGTTTTAGAAATGTTCATGACTGATGACGTTCAAAGTTACCTTTCTATTTTACAGTGTTGCTTCCAAGTTTTAGACGCCTTTCAATTGACTGTACATGGCAAGATAGTCACCAAGGGAAGAAAAGAAAAATCAATCAATAGAAAAAGTTTACAAATTGCATACTGGAGATGAAACCATGCTGATCTTCTGAATCATGCTGTACTACCTTCTCAGTCTTGCACCATTTACTTTCCATCTGAATTTTAATTGACTGTGTTAGGACTTCCGAGACTCATTTCTACACTAGGAATAACCCTAGCAGCTTGTGGACTGTCCTTTGCCAGTCATCTCAGCTAACTGGCTGTGGCACAAAATGCTCTTGCTCTTCCTGCTCTTCCTCAGGTCACATATTTATGACCATTTCCTTCTGCGAAGAACAGGTCCTCAAAGACTAAACTGCATTTTTTTGGTGGCATGGATACATTGAGAGAAATAATGTGAGGAATAGGTGTTCAGTTGTCGCATCACCTTGACAGGAAATTGTAAGTGCTGCAGGCAGTTAAAATGAAGGATGTACTTATTACTGAATTATTATTAATTCAGTCTATCTGATAAAAGCACCTGCTCTGGAAAAACATGTCTGTATTTCATTCAACTCCATCAGAAGAATAAAGGATGTTAACTGGATGACTCACACAGGCAAATGTATATCCTGAAGCATTAAGCACTGACATTTAATTGCACAGTATTTTTGTTGGTTCATTGAAAATGTCCCTAAGTAACTCAGAGTTTAAAGACACAGAACTTCCAGATGGCTATATACTTAATAGGGGAATCAGATCACAGGCACCAGAGAGTATAGAACCCTACGGTCTGTTCACCTCTGCAGTAACTGCCTTGTGGTGCATGGACCCTGGGCAGAAATGAAGCATCCACCCAGAACCACCACAGCAGTGGGATAAGGAAGAGAGCAGGAAGACCAAATGCAAGAAAACCTGTGGGTTGAGACAAAGACCATTTAACAACCATACCCTGACCTCTGCCCCAAATCAGGAGTTCGTTTTGTTGAGAAAGATGTTATACGGCACGCAACATCCCTTTGGCTGATTTGGGTCAGATGTCCCAGTTGTGTCCCCTTCCCAGCCTACTCACTCAGAGAGGGTGGAGTGTGAAAAAGAGATAGTTTTGGGGTTGTTCCAGCACTGCTAAGCAATAGCCAAAACATGGGTATGTTTCTAACACTATTTTAGTCACAATTCCAAAACACAGCACCACAGGGGCCGCTATGAAGAAAGTTAACTCCACTTCAGCCAAAGCTAGTACAGTCCAGTACATCTGTAACTATTCTGTTTGCTGACAAACTAAGAAAAATCACTGTCCTCTATGCTCCCCAGTGCTCACTACTCTTCTCTTCCATAGTTACTTTTACTCAAACTAAAATGGATCACAGCTGAACTCTACAAACTTGACATCTCTGTTGGTCTCCCATGCCATTCCTGACTGCTTAGTAAAGCAAGGACATAACTATTGCCATAATTATTTTCCTTTCCCATATAAGATGCAGCTCACACCTACACAGCTGTAGATGATCTTCCATATCTGTGCGAGCTAATATACACTAAGGCTGCATAATTGAAACAAATGATGCTTTTTCATTTTTCTGTCTTTCCTTCTGGCAGATTGAAAACATGTCTTCAACTTTCAAAATCCAGAACAAAAATTCTTTGCAAATATATTTTTCTGTCATTGTTCTCAACCATCAAGAACCACATGATCATTTCCTACTTTAATTGCCTCATTGACACATTTTTTCCTGAAAGCTTTCAATGATTATCAAGTTACTCTTATCTCTTAGAGTTCTGTTTATTATGCTTAAGGGCCCCAAATTATTTTTCTTCAGAAACAGCAGGTGAATCTATCTGACTCTTATTCACTCAGCAAGCAAACAGGACCTTCTGCTGAGCTGTCAAAACTTTAGATTTCAGGTCCTTCATTCTGTCCGTAAAAGGCCAAAAATTTATATGATAACATTTTTCAGTTAACATTTCACGCATTAGAAAGCCCCAAAACTAACAGAAGTCCAGCCAGTGATCTGTGTCAAGCTACAGTATGCACAGCATGCTTGAAATCCAACATCTTCAGATATTTCTGTCCCATAGTCAGTTGACAAGGCATGAAGATCTGGGCTGCTCAAGGGATGTGCAGCACAGCAAGACTAACATATGAGGCATACGAGTATATTAGTTACAGTATAGAGATGGAATTGCAAGAGCAGGCTGAAGCGATTAAAAAACATTTTGCTAAAAATTCTAGCCACATGAAAAACAGAAAGTTTAAATCAATTGGTTGCAATCTATTTTATCAAAAATCTCAGACTCAGGATATACTGATCATGTTAGCAGAGGCAGTTCTGGAAAAGTTTTGAAGGACATGGATAAATTCTCCTTTATTTGCACTCTTATATCCAGAGTATATATCTTTCCAAAAGATTATGTTTAATTCAGCCTTAAATCGTTGGCCTTAATGAATTGAAATGCTCTGGTCTGTGTTTCACGAAAAGAAAGACTGAATTACCAGACTAAGCATTCTGATTTTCAGAATGAGAAAAAGAAAACCTTGATCTCTTTTCTAGCTGTGACTATCACCTCAAAATTAAATCTGTAAAATTCAGTTTCAGCCTTTTAGTATGTATCTTCATGCTACTGTCTAGTACAATTCTAGCCACTTCACTACAATTTCTTCTTATCAGAGATCTGTGCTTTTTAATAAACAGCCTAGAAAGTCTGCCTGGGTTAAACTCCACTATACGTTCATCAAAGCTTCTTTCTTTATTTCCTTTACCTTTGCCACATACAATGTCTCAAGTAACGAATATTAAAAATGCACATTTCACATAAGAATGTATGTCCTTTACACTTAGAGAGATAGATGTAACAGAAAAGGTTTGTAGGAAAAAAGTAGTATCTTTCATAAGAGTGATTGATGTTAAGAGGAAATAACAGGTAAACAACTTTTGGGTTTTTTTCCAATTATATCAAATGGTATAACAAAAACCTACCTCAGTCTACAAGCTTCAATTCTCTCTTTTGACATTCATGGCTCCAACACAGTTCCTAAACCCAGGATCTCTCATAGCACTGTACGGAAATCACAGTTCAGTGCTGCAGTGACAGTCTTGTATTCTCCCACTGTTAGTGACATATACAACTTACGCTCTGTTGTAGAAGTAACCTGAGCCAAATTCTGTTCTTGCTTAGGACACACAGTGAGCTTTTATTCACTTTGCTATGATCTGTGCAATAGTATTACAGAGCGAAATTTCACATTTTTAATGTATTTCTGGACATTTTCAGTAATGTATTCATCAACTTACATAATGACAGATCAAATTTACTTCCAAAAGGACTCTGCTCTTCTGAGGCATACTTTAGTTTTCTGATTTTCTAGCTCATACATAAAGACTTTAGAGATTTTATTAAGACCTCTTCAAAATCTTGATACATCATTTAAGAAGTATAAAACCATCTATAATAATCTTCTATCCAAAAGTATTTTAAAATTCTGTACACAAGACATGTCACGTGTTCATTGCTTGATGCTGTAATTTGTAAAATGAGAAGATTTTGGAGCAGCACATTAACTAATGTTGCACAGGCACCTTTATTGAATAGAACTGTCACACTGCACATCTAACCTGGCTAGGTGGACACATTGCCCTCATGGGGAAAGCATTATCCTTATTTCTGTTCCTTCCTTCCATCTCTCAATTATTTGCAGACTTTTAATGGGTTGCATCATAACCCCTCTCCTCTTCCTCACAAGAAATAACATGAGCCAAATTATACCTTCAAGAAGCTGTGTCCTCACTTATTCCTCTTTACAAAATGATTCACTTAATTTTCAATATATTTAATTTGTATGCCTTTTCATCTGACATATTTGGGTATTACTCTTTTTCTTGGAAATACCCACTCATGTATGGCAGTACGCCCAGATATAGTAAAAAGGATGGCCATTTAGGAGTAATTTTCAGTACGAAGCTAGTATTTGCATTATTAATATGTAATGTAGAATTTATACTCAAAGTTCCCAGTGAACTAGAATTGGTAAGCCTAGTAACACACATATTTACAATGAGTACTTCTCATGAAGTGTACGATTTATAGGGTTCGATAGCAATTGTGGAGATGCTGTAAACAGGAAAAAGCCAGCCAAGCTAGAAGGAATGTGCTAATTAAAGGATACAAGTGAAATGCAAGTGAAAAACAGCCAGATAAGGAGAAGGGAAAATCCTGGCCCCAAACAGGAAGGAAGGAAGGAAGGAGGGAGCTTACCCCTTGCTAGATTTGCATATCATATCCCAGGGCCCAGCCGCAGCTAGCAGCAGAGGGAAACACTGATCCTTCACATCTCTATTTAGTGCAGGTCCCCAGGCAGCTTTCCTATTGAAAAAGATCTAGGAAGGAAGTTGAAAAGAAGGATGACGAAAGGAACAAAAGAGAAAGTGAGGGAGTAGAGCTCAGAGCAGAAGCTGCTCCAAGGGAAGGGAGGCTTCTCAGCAGCTCACTCCACAGATACAATCCAAGGACGTCCAAAGTCATTCCAGTCAAAATTAAGACACAGTGACTAAGAGGGCAAGCTCAGAGGCTGAGTAGTGGCATCACTGTATTCCCGGTGGGTTAAGTATTTAGGCAAGGCAAAGTTTGTATTTTGCACTAAAGACAATGCCTTTCATCAGAACAACTGATAATACAGTATGGAGGGGGCAAAAGGACTACTTTTTGGCTATACAAGTCCTTCTTCAAGTGAGGTGCTCAGGTGTAACACTTAAGGGCAGCCTGTGAGGGAGGACAGTGCCCTCAGCTCCAGGACTTCAGTGAGATGTTCCAAAAAAGACACAGATTTAAATCACAGGTATACCTGACCTTCTTTTATTCTCCTTTGTGTAACATTTTTTCTTATTCTGTAATGCAATGCCAAACACACATTTGACTCATTATTTTCTTTTGACTTTGCTTAGCAATATGAGCAATTTCCAGATAAACTTACTGATTTCTTGGTAAAACAACCACGCTGCTAAACCTAATTGCAAGTATAATCTTATTTTCAACACTTATTTTATGACTGTGAGGATGTGAAATGTGTCCTTCCCTCAAGTTGTGAATGGCACCTCAGGGAAGGCCAGGGACACATGGGGGTAAGGAAGAAGGCTTTAGCAAAACTTCATGTGCCTTCCATCAGCAACAGGTTCTGGGAAGATGGCCTCTACCTATCGCAATATCCATAGATGTAAGAACAGGTGTAGAATTTGATGGCATAATCCAAAGTCCCCCAAAGTCCACAGTGAACCTGCTGATTTAGGGGACGTCGAGTCAGGTCCTTAAATCAGATCTCATGTAGGAAGCTACAGACAAATCCATGAAGCAAAACAGACTGACATTTCAGTTAGATCTGAAACAATTCTAATGATTTCCCTGGGTTTAAGTTGCTAGTGTTCTTTGTTATTCAGTTAGCTGGCTTTTCTCAAACGCAGTCTGCCAACAGTGGAAATGAAGCATAAAGAGGAAACACTTAAAATAATTAATAATCATTATGGGCTCGGTTTAATTTAACATGGTCTCAAACATTATCTGTGGTCTTGGAATACTTCTCTGAGGTTTACTGGAAATTTATGAACCATGGGAAAAAGCATACTGATAATGGCAGGAACAGACAAAAGCAAGAGTGTTTTAAAACTGTAGAACCTTAAGGGGTTGTTGGTTTTGATTTATTTTAAAAAACTAAATCAGAGGTTTTTTCTTATTTTGTCCAAACTCTGAAGCATAAACAGAATAACAGACAGAAAAAAATATAAATAAATAATTCTTTTGGCCTCTTAGAGCTCTACAAAGATCTAAATTACTGGAGGTCTTAAAAGCCAGTTCTTCAGTTAAGGGAGTAAACAAATTAAACCAACATTCTGCTATTCTCCTCTGATATCTGTATTGTTAAATGGTTCCAAATAACATAAAAGAGAAAATTTTCAACTGTAGAGGATCAGAAGGGTTTTTCAGAGTTTAATTAGCTTAAAGCTAAGAATATGTCCCATAAACTAATACCAAATTCTTAGTCTATCTTTTCACATTTTTGCCATTAATCATTTCTGTTATGCCAGTGGGAAAACAAAGATACAAGCCCTAATCAGTGCTCCCAAGTGTTTGTTAATGAACTCTGAGGGGACCAAACAGCCATAACAGTTTTTCATAACTGGAAACCTTCCTTGTAAAGAGGTTCATTGTCTGCATATCACATCTTTATATAGCTTAATGATGCTTTTATCACTCCATTGCTTTTGTTACTTTTTCATGTGAGAAATGTTTTGATTAGATCGAATATACCTTCAGAGATTCTTCCTTATCTTTCACAATAGCTATTTCTGCATTTACAGCAATAATGCAATCTCCATAATCCTGAATTTGTAGAATTTTCTCATTATTTATCATAGTATCTTCACTAGCAGTTATCATCCTCTAACACACATAGCCAGCTTAGCAATTATAATGACTGTATTATTACCATTTAACAGTGAGTTGTAAAGTCTGTGGCTAAATAGAAAACTGGACCAGAATCTAAATTTCAATAACAGAGTGCATCATTGTGGCAACACTAGAAACACTCTTTAGTAAACCTTCGCTATTCATCTGGACCTGTGACTACCACGGTGTTTCTGGACCAAGATTTTGATTTAAATGTTTCCCAAGAATGTTCTAAGCAAGCAAAGAGGCAGACTTTCTCTAGCAGTTGTCTAACATAGTCCACTTGAGGGTCTTTAAAGGTACATCTACAAAGTCATTGGATTGCAACTCACACAGGCACATCTAAGCAAGTCAAATAATTTCAGCAATAGTATTCAATTCAATCCAAATATCAGCCAAAGCAGCTGAATTGTGATACTGGCCAGCTGGCTGTGTGCAGGTGAGCTTGTACAGCCTGTATTGTGATGTGTGCTATGACTGTTATGCTGTTGGAATCCACCTGGGCAAGTTTACAGGTGCAGTGCACATGCCTCAGCTAACTGCTGAGACAACTTTATGTTATGCATGCACGGGGTGAGTCTAGGATGCTTACTCAGCCACCTCAGATGACTGGAAGGAGCAGGTAGGACTCTCTCAAGGCAGGAGGACTCCCTGACAGAATACAGATGTGATCAGATAACATGCTTATGTTTCTCTTTCCCAAAAAGAAGTACCTGCCTAGCATATATTGTAGCTGTCAGTTGGATCTAAACACCTGTGCAGACCTGTCTGTCACATAAAAACATTCTTTTCCTTGCATACTAGTTTCCAAATGACATATTATGCTCCCTCTTTGTCAGACTGGGTGTGAACGAATTACACTGCTTTGACTTTCCACTAACGCAGCCCTCTGCTAAGAATCCTGCAAACAGCCACCACGCTGAATTCAGTACTACTTGTATCTTATGTGGCATTTTTACAAATACAATCATTATCTGTAAATCTACTGAGAAATGACTCAGATTAGACCTAGGTCAAAATCTGAAGTAGAGTAACTGAACTCTGGTAGAGGAAATTAATTTCAGAGATCAGGCAATTCAAAATATTCCAGGCTAAACAGTTTGGTTTCTTCCTGTTTAACTGTCATGGCAAATTGTAATCACTAATCTGCTCCTCAGCATAATTAGAAAATATATAGCATACTATGCAGTTCTTAAGCTTTCAATTTATTTTTAAACAAAAAGCAAATGTGTGTGTACATAAAAATATGGTTCGATATCTTGAGATGAAATTGTGGGTCCATTTAATTCAGTGTAAGATTTGTCATTGACTTATACACTCAATAACGTCAAAAGGCACTTTTTCACATAAAAGACTAAACTTTCAGAATAAGTGTGAAGGGACTGGCTTTGAAACTAAATTCAGGTTTTCTTATTACTTTTGTTCATGTCCCTCCAAAAGAAAGGAGAAATCAATATTGGTTAATACAATGTTTATATTTCTGTCATCCTGTTTTAAATCTAAAGTGAAAGGGGTTGTTTTAACCCCTTTCAGGGAAGCTGAAAATTATTTAAAGTATTTTTCCATCATCTTTGAACACATGGAGTTCGTTGTATAGATTTATTACTATTAATTCATGATGTGTGCACTCACACATTTTTTTTATTTTTGTGTCCTATTCTTTATTCTTGCGTCTGTGCCAACTCCTCCTTTTTCTTGGGAACTATGCCTCACATCAAATCCCTGCTCAGTCAACATGTGCATCAGTCCAAGAGGTAGGGCAACAATGAGGGCAGCAGGACACACTGATTGCTAGGTGTAACTGGCTTTCACAATCAACGATATCTTTCTCTGATGGATAACATCCTTTGTTGAGAAGAGATGTTTCTTGGGAGTGGTCAGAGTAATGAGCCCTTGGAGAGGAGGCAGGCATGACCTTCTTTTGCCTGCACACAACATTCCCTGAATAAACCCTCAAAACTCCCCACCTGTTCTTGGGAAGAACGAAGACTGAATTGAGGCTAATCCTGAAGAGCTCATTGAAAAACAAGTGAAGTTGACAACAGTTTCTTTTCCCCTCCTTTTGGACTTAGTGTTTTCTCTAAGATTTTTTGTGCAAATGCATCCAAGTACTGAATTTATGCACTGCTTAAATAATACTAGGCAATATGACAGAAACTAGGCAACATGACCAGGGAGGATTTTTGATCACATAAAGTAGAAGTATGATTCAATAAAAAAAAAAAGAGGTAAAACTTACCCTTAAATATATTAAATCCAATCCAAAATTAACACACACGAAACTTTGAGTTAAATTATGGAATGAGTCATATATAAAATAAATAGAAAAGCAGGTTTGCACTTCCAGTGACAGCTGTGCACAGCTATGGTCTTACTTTTTTATTTTAATCCTCTATTTAAAAATATCTTTATTGATATTTTTATTATTATTATTAATAATAATAATAATAATCGATTCTATTTTAAAACTTATGAATGTATCCTTTGGAACCCCTGGGATTATATTACTGGTAACTACCACTAATATATATAGCAAATAATGAACATAAACTTCCTTTTTCTAATGTGCACATTCACCCAGCTTGTCTGCTGGTATAAAGTGAATGCACTGTTCTACTAATTCAGTAAAAGAAGGCTGATTGATACCAGCTGGGGATCTAGCCGTTCTTGTTTCTGTGAACTCAAACAGTATCTCATGGAACTGTACAGATCTCTTACACAGGTATGTAACAGAAAATGTAGAAAACTCCAAGGTGGCTGAAAATTTCCTCAGAGTACTGATACTTCCTTCCTATTCATTTCACTTGGAAGACAGAAAAAACTCTCTGATGATTCGACCTCTTCAAAAAGAAAAAAAATTCTGTACTGATATCTCTTAATCAGGTCAAAATGCAGGAGCAAAATTATTGTTATGATCCTCAGAAAACTGAAAATGTTTAATATTTCCTTACCTGAAGGCCTGAGGATAAATTCTGAAACAACTGTTCCCTGACGTACATCAGAAAATCTCCTTACCCATTTGATTTACACATCACTGTCTAGTGAAGAACTAGTACGTTTCCTTACATTACATCTACAAATTGTATCACCATTTTTAGGATATAAATCATCTAGTGTTTCAGCAGATGGTATGTCAAGGCTCCAGGTCATCTGTATGACCACAAAGATAAGTATGTAAAAACTGTCAGTATTTAAAAAACTTAGCTAAAATCAATTTCTTGCTAAGAAAGATTAGACATTGCATGGACATGCAGGTGTATAGAGTCCCAATGAGACAATGTCAATACTTCAGGCATGCTGTCAATTATTATTCAAACACAATCCCTGAAATGGATTTTCTTCTTGCAAAAGAACAATAGAATGTTTCCAGAAATTAAGAAAGTGCACAATGCTGTAAGGCAGCAGGAAGAAAATATTAAACTATCTTATTTTGTCCATTAAAAAAGGAGACATTTATCATAAAAGCTACATTAAAAAATGGAGCAACTCACGTCATCTTCAAACATTGAGTCTTGTAGCGGTTTAGCTATGATAGGTGGATATTTTTGCCTTTTGATATGAGATTTATGAGAAATGCTGGGTTTGGCAGTCTGTTATAACATGTCACAGTGCTCCTAAATGCAAGTCAGAAATTCTGTATAATTCATCAGCATTCTTTCTTGATTGGAAACTATGCAGCCACCTGTCCATGCTGTTAATCAAAAATAGAAGACAAGGTGCTCATTCAAAAAGTACTGGACTGACAAGCATTTGGCAGAGATGAATACCAGCAAATCAAAACACAAGTACCGAACAAGAGCAATGAAACTACAGATGATTTACTGGTCAAACTACTGATGTAAAGTGCTGGGACTTACGGAAACCTTGTTTCTGCATCAGATACCAATAACTTGCATCAGTCTCAGGCAAATCCCTTTTTTCTGGGACACTGAGTTGTGCAGAAATCATGCAGAAAGCCAAATTGTTGGTGCATCAGTTGTTACAATACTCACATAAATTACATAAATACAAGAACTACCATAGAAAAATCTTTAGCATTTAAAGGAAATCACTGTCTAGAGTAACATATAATTTGCACATTTCAGAATTCTCATTAGTGAATGCAGTGCTAATTTTCAAGGATTCACCTTCTACATTTCTCATCCTTAATTCTATCAAAAAATATAAGCAGTCTGATTTTACTAATAATGTATCCTACTTTCACCAAACATACATTTCTAATACCAAGAAATAACAAGTCAACATTGTTCTTTTATACAGACATCTGCATGAAGTTGCTGAAGGTACAATCACTTCTTTTTTTTCTTCTCAGTTCATGCTGTAGACCAGCTGTATGTAACCATTCTTTTGCATTTCTTTACTTTGAAAACTCTAAACAGTGAAATGTGGATTCATTCTATACAGTGTGTTACAATACTGATGTCTGTTTAAGACTGGACATTTTTCATAGACAACAAACTGCCAAAGGCTATCATTGTGATCACTGACATTTCACATACTTATCCAGGTCCAAAGACAGGCTCTGATAGTCAGATTAGACCATTTGCTATGTTCTTTAGACATATGAAAAACACATGTATCCCCAAAAGTGTAGCTAGTTCAGCTGTAATACAATTTTTCTTCAAGTAATGTAAAACTTTAAAGAGATACAGAGTCACCACTGTATCTGAGTGCCAGTACACTCAGTTACTGGCACATAAAAGAGACCTTCTTTCACTGAGTAATTTATATGCTTAAAATGTGAAGCTTTGAAAAAGTGGATTTGTTAATAGAAATCCACTCAGTAACAGTGAGTAAAGCGAAGTATTGCAAGGCTGTTTTCTAAGGTAAATTATGCCACATGTGTGGCAGGCCAGTTTTCTATGCAGAATTTGTACAAGGAGTTGAAAAAAGTGTGAAGAAGTATCATGCTCTGGAGTTGCTCTGTTTTGAAAACCAGTAAGTTTTCAAAATCCGTATACATTCTTTTAAGCCTTAAAATGATTATATACCAAGTTCACAGCCATAGCTGCTTTTTTTTTCCTGAAAGAAGAGCACAGGAAGAATAAAATTTCTGGTGGACTCCTAGCTGAAACTTCAACTATGAATCACTTATATAGTTTCTGTACAGACTTCCCTTGAAAATCATTCCCTCATAGCTTGCATAACACTCATACTGTACTTACTTGTATATATGTAATGTATGAGCATATATCTTCAATAGATTTACTTATTAATTAAAATTTCAAGGTTCACAGTTGTTGTTTTTCGATCTCTTGGTAAAAAAGAGACTGAAAATAATCCTGTGTGAGGAAAGCAAAAAGGAAATATCAGTGAACAGGGCCTCCTGTTATTACAGAGGAGACCAGATAAGCTGGATAGCTAGGACTGCAATTTTCTACCCTGAAAAAAGCCCAACATCATCACTACGTACACTCTTCTAGTTTTCTAGGAACAATTTAATGGCCTTCATCTGGAGGTTTAGACTGGACATTAGGAAACATTTTTAACAGAGAAGGTGGTCAAACACTGAGGCTTCCTAGAGAGGTGATTGATGCCCCAGGCCTGTCATTTCAACAATGTCCTTAACAACTTGCTTCAACTTGGTCAGTCCTTGGTCAGGCAGTTCAACTAGATGAACATTGCAAGTCCCTTTCAAATGAAATAATCTATTCTGTCCTACCTTATTCTATCACATCTCTTCTTTACCAAGTATTAAGAAAGCAGGGGATGTAGCTCAGGTTCTAGTTTTTTTTTTTAATTTATTCACGTTAAAATCTTTTGAGGGAGTCGCAGCTGATGAAATTTTGCCAAAATCACACCAAAAACCTTAAGCTTCACAGTATGAAACCCCGTACAGTGGGAATCCTCCTAAGATAAGTATTTACAACTAAAAAAGGCTGTTGAATGAAAGTTTTAGTGTTCTTTCTTTCATCAGCAGTTATGCAGATCACCTTCTGCTCTACCAGAAATATTGATTTATATTAGTCACGAAAACTTCATGACTTGTAGGCATGACAGAAAATCAATACAGTAATGTTCTTGTTGGTTTTCTGCTAGCCAGCACATTTGCATGATGGAAGAGGGCACACAATGAAGCCCTGAGGTAAGTCTGTAGGTAAACAGATGAGAAATGTGAGAGCAAAAATGTTGGTAATGAACAGAAAGTAAATCTCTTAACAGCCCTAACACAAATATGTCTTGAATGCTGATTTTATTCTTTCATCTCAGAAGCCTATATTTAGCATTCAGTGTAAGAGTACAGCTTTAGGAACTACATTTCCACTAGGCATTTGGTGCCTCTGCAGCTTATTATTCAGATGTTACACAAAGACAGATCTCCTCTTGTACTCTCCATACACAAAAATTGCCACAATGAAGCTTAGTTATTCAATTCTAACAGTGCATTTCATTCATACATACTTCTCTGTGAGCTGGACACAGCACTGTTGTGTGACTTCATGACCAGTGTAACAATGTGCTCTTTAAAATATAACCCTCAATGATCTCAAACACACCTGTGTCAGAAAAGTAAGGATACTGGATGAACTGGTACTGATGTGTCACTGGAACTGGTATAATAGCATCTGTGACATGAAAACTAAAGCATGGATGCAAGCTGAATCACATAGCTAATAGAATGAGACTAACAAAGAATGAAATACATTCATCTGTATGTGAGGTACTAACTCCTTAGACTGCTTAACTCCTTAACTCTAAGGTAACTCCTTAGACTGCTCTGTTTCCTGAAATGCACGAGACCAGTGGAGTTAGTGGAGATATTCCTGTTTATGTTTACCATTAATTTTCAAATAGAAGTTTTTCTATTGAATTGTGGTTCACTGCTCACAAATTTAACCTACTTCTTCTTTAAAAAAATGCATTATTACTCTGCGTGATTCTATAATAGAGTGTGAAATAAAGAAGATTATAAAAAGCCACTGAATTCACTTTCTTAGAGTGTCCCAACATTCTCTTTGCACATAAGCAAGTTTGGGCAAGTCAGTTTTCTTTTTGTATTGCACCAGGAAGGCAACACTAGATGTCACAACCTTAACTGCAGTTTTACATGCTAGGAAATTAACTACTTGGTTTGTAGTTTGCAGCTGTAATAAACGAAAGCAGAATCGAATTCTTACTACCAGAAGACAACATAACAAAAGTACTAATATACATTAGTAGCATTGCAAAAGATCATAATATGGTTGAAGTTTTTTTAAAACTAACTTTCAGTATTTATGAATGCATGTGAACTTCAGCCATAACAGTCTCTATTTAGTTTTAAAGGCTGTCAATTTGTCTTTAAACACAACAATCCAAAAGAGGAACCAAAATTATAATCACAAAATGAATATCTACTTAAATTTTTCTCTCATGTAGAACCAACTCCACAAATAAACTATTTGCAGTAGTACATTCCTCTCCCGATAAAATGTTAAGATTTACAAAGAAAGAAACAGATAAAATTTTCTAGTTCTCTTCTAGAAACCCAGGAAAGAACAGTTATATTGTGTTTTCCCTGTCTTAATGAAGCTGGAGGAACTCTCCAGAGCATATGAATAAAAATATAAAAATAAAAATATAATAAAAATTGTGAATTTGGAGAAGTGTTATTCTTTCTGTTGAGGTCTGGTTTTCTCCTGTGAAGTTACTTACCATAGTGCAGATACACAACAACAAGAAATACATAACTAAATTGTAACTGATTACTGTACCAATTATTTTTTTTCGATTTCACTTTAAATCATCATTTTCTACTAATTTTTGCTATTTAAAGACTGAATTATCTCAAAATTTTATTGTAATTCAAACAATTGGCAAAAGTCCTAAAGTAGTAATGCTAATACAGGCATTAGGGGGTAGGGAGAAAGCAACAAGAAGGAAGATTTAACAAAATATTTGGAAATTTAAAACTTAATTTTACTCTGCAGGTTCAAAGAAGGTGGGTATATTATTTTGTAGAATTCAGTAAGTGGAAAAATTTATCTGCTAACATTATTTCTCTTTCTGCCCACATAGAAACTATATATTATGTGAGAAATCACTGAAAAATATTTTATTATCTAAAAGCAAACCCACATCATGCAGCCTAAGGAAAAATTGTGATTTATTAGATTTATTAAAAAAATAATATTTTTTTTAATAAATCAAAATGCTTTACAGAATGTTATGTTGTGATGGGTTTTTTTTATATTGAAAATTTCAGGGTTTTTTTTTCTTGTACTATCAATTCAAACAGAAGTATTTTGACATTAAAGCCTTAAAACATTTAATGCCAGTGCTGGAATATATTTCCCTGAGTCCCTTTATAATGCTACTTTTCAAGAATAATAAGTCAAATTCAGTGTAAAACCTGCAATCCTCAAGCATTGGAGAACTATGGGAGCTGTAGTTCCAGTTGACTATCACCTCATCTTCTCCTGTCACCTACAAAGTCTGTGGTTAGACGCTCACTCTTTTGCCAAAATCAGAAATATCTCTGTGCATGAGGAGACCTGGGGAGCAGGCAGCACAGGAGGAGTGACGGATGAGGGAACAACACACCCGAACACAGCACCATGGGTGCCCCAGAGTGGCACACACCAGCCACATTGACCTCAAACTCACCTGAAACGAGACTTTGCAATTCAGCAAACTGAAATGTTTTCATTTTGTTTAATTCAAACCAAAGACAGAAGGTTTCCTTTAGATTTCTATGGCAGAATATTTGCATCTGAAGGCATTGAGAAGGAGCTGAGGTTATTGTGTTTGATGACCACAGGATACAAGAAAACAGGCTTTCCAGAGGAGTACAACTCATAGAATTCACCAGTCATGTGTTTCCTAGCATGCAGGGCCAATCCCACAAGAACTAAGCTGCACACAGCTTATCCTTCACAACTAAATTCTATGCCTGTGTAATTTGATCCAGTTCTACTGCAGTTAATAAAGCGGTAGAAATTTATAGCAGTAGATAATTTGGCCCAGAAAGAACGAACTGATAATTAGCAAGAACAAGGGTTGGCACGACAATCTCAGCCAGCTTCAGCCTTGGTATTAAGTATAGAATATCTCCATTTATCTCATTTGTTCTTGTCATAAACATCTTTAAAAGAGTTCTACCTAATGCATAAGAATTTATTTCCTCAAATTACTACATTGTGCATCAGAGCAATTTCAACACTTATTTCCTTTCAACAATTGAGATAATTATGTTTAAGAACTTAGAACAAGCTTACATAAAGTCACTTTACTCTATTTGTTATGTGACGGTTACTGTATTACTCATGAGTAACCAGAGCCTGTCACATTGCAAAATTTCATGAATAATGTGTCATATATTATGCATGCATGTATAGTTCAGCATTGTCAAATATAGCCAAACAATTAATAAAACAAACGAAGAATGCATAATTGAAGTGCTAAATCTGAGAACTCAAAACTGAAATGACTAGCAGAGGATTAGTCATCTGCCAGGAAAATACCCATTGCAAAGTAATCCAAATGCACTCAACCAACCCACAGTCTTTTTTAAAAATTAAGTATTGCTATCAGAAATTGATTATACTTTTTAATAGCAATAAATCCCCATGAAATTAGTTATTGCTTACCACAGCCGTATCATTAACCTTTTGAAGAAAATTTAGCAAATTGCTAGCTAATGCTAATGACCAATTTTGAAAGGGATTACTCCTTAATTAAATTATATCATATACAGTAGTAGTCATAAGATAAGATCATTTTGATGCCAACTGCATCTTGACGTGAACAGTTTATATTGGAATGAAATACATTAATCCAAAATCCGTAGCTCGTGTAATTATAAAGAGCATGAGGACTACGTAGATCTGTTATTTTTGTATGACCAGGAAAAAAACCCCATCTTTGGTTTACATTAAAATGATTATGCTCTCTTAAAAAAATGCCTAAACCACGGACAACTCATCGCAAGGAGCTATCTATTCTCAGACTTCTGCAGTGTGTTTGCTCAATTGTCTACCTCATGTGACCCAACTACCATGACATAAGGGAGTATGGAAAAGCCTTATTTTCAAGACAGACATTTACTATTTAGGAGCACTTGAGTTACTGAGTTTTTACAAAGGGCCACTAACTTATTACAAAACCAAGAACAACAAAGCAAATAATCTCTTCAAAACCTGTCCATTCTATATCACATGTTATGAACCACTGTAGCTACAGTATTAAATGCAAATCTCAGTCTGGTCAACACATGCAAGATTGCTTAAACAGATTGGTGTTGATCTTCTCTGTGGTTGAAATGGAATAAAATGAAAAATGATTTACACAATTCCACTCTTTCTTATTCCAGAAGAGCTGCTGGACATGCTTTGGACCCCAAATCAGGCAGAACACAGAGGAAGTACCTTTTAGGATTTCAAGTAGTGAAACTCTAGCAAAAGCAGGTCTCACAAGAAGCAGGGACTTCCTAGCACCTCCAAAAACTAAGGACCTCCTGCCACAACAGAAGTGGAAGAGAAAAGGAGGAAGGTCGTAGACCACTGTCACACCAACTCCAGCAATCAAAGCCATTTTCTCAATTTCAAATAAATCAAGCAGCCTCCAGCATCTTCTGTATACTCTATATCATGCAGTTAGGTCCTGAACATTAGCACAGGATGTCTATGTTTATGTTTGTAGCAGCAGAGTCCCCAGATTTGGGGTAGAAATCAGATCTCCCAAGCAGAAAATGGGGCTGATTAGCAAAATGTAGTGATGTCCTACAACAAGAGCACCTCGCTACGGCCATTTCAGCCTGTGCCGTTGGCCAGTGGCTGCCACATCACTGCCAGCACAGTGGTTTCCAGCTAGTCACTTCTTCCTTGGTAGGGCTGAAGAGCTGGTTTTACAGTAGGGGAGGAGATCACTCTCTCCTGCAGATAACCAGGTACTCCCTAAACCACAAGACATAATATGGAGGTACAAGTGGTATTTACTCCAAACCTGATTTTAGGCTCATTTAAGATTGAACCGCAGTACAAATGACAAAGTATTTGTCATATATAAGTTTGTTAAAAAAAACCAAAACAAATGGCACAAAAAATCTCATGTAATCCCCTGGTTAATAAAAACTGTTAAAGAGCTTACATACTCAAAGTATTATGGCTGCGACTTGAAAATCATCTTTGTTCACGTTTCCTACTTATTTTTTTGCATGCTTAAGACAAGTAAAAGCTCAAACCAGAGGGCTAACTATTCCCAAACACGCGGAAGTTTGGACCCAGATCTGAACTTTGTGGTTGGCCTTGCCTTCCTACTGGCTGAAGTCGAAGCTCCATTACCAAGCACCTCAAACTGTGATAAGGATGAGAACACGTGTGGGAAACTTTGCTTACGCACATATAACTTCACACTTGTCATCACTCCCCTCTTCACAGTCTTGGCTGCAAAATTGAGTGAAGCCCAGTGGTGCCGCAATCCTTTCCTCCCCCTCTTTATATTCATCTTTTTCTCCCCACTTTGAAATATATTTTCATACAATGCCAACTGAAAGTCCTCAAAGCTGGAATGCTTAATGTCACTTTGACTATGCAATGGAGGCAAACTTTTATTGGAAACATTCCTTCCCTTGATATTAATTTTTTGCTGCTCCCACGCTGTTGTTGGCAGCTTTAGATCCATATCAGAAGGAAAGCATGTAAAATGTATGCAGTTAGGCAGTGGTCCTGTAAGGCACTTCATGTGCACAAATATCTGCAGCTGTGCACTGCTTCTGATCTGTAGGAGACTACATATGGGCACTGAGATCAGAACACATCAAATCCCTGTTATTAAATGCATGTGTCTTTAAAGCAATGAGTCTTAATTCCTGTTAAGAGAGTCCAATAACAATAAGAAAGATAAATTATATTCGCCCCCAGCAGAAGAGAAATTACGATCTCCTTCTCTCTGTTCAGGTCATATGAGCTCGGAAATGTGAGAACATAAAAGACTAGTAAGGCCTATAGCGAGATGTCTTAAAAAATCCTGAAGTACAGTTAGCATTCAAATAATATTTACAGTTTTTTCCTCTCTATAGCCAAAGTTCTTGTATGGCTTCACACTCCTGGAAGGCAGCAAGAATTGTCAGCTAGAAGCCAAAACCAGGTGCATTCACATTCCTACCTGATGTACATTTTTAACAGTAAAAATGAGGAGCTGAGAACAAATTAACATGCAGGTTTTTCATCTCTGAGCACATTCATATTGAGTTTAGCTGTCTTACTGAAAACAATCCTTATAAACCAAGGAGCACAGAGCACAATACAGGAGAAGCTAAGTGATAATTAAGGAATTGCTACATGCAACTGAGACTAGCAGATGCAAATGTCCACTTTGTCTTCATGCCCTGAAATCTTATGCTGCAAATGAAGTAAAAATAAGAAGTAGATTTATGGAAAAGCCAATGAATAGCCATGCTTTCTTGCAGTTATTATTTTTCTTTCTTATATATGCACTGAGACATAAGTCCATGCTGACTGTTGAAATATGTGCCTAAGAGGTACAGCATTTTTGCTATGAATTTAGGAAATGTAAAACAAGAGACAGTAATAACGCATAGGAAATATGGAATTTCAGTCATGAAATTTTGCAATCAACATAAATTCTTACAGGTACATACTTCAGCAGACTTCTGGAGAGCTACTACTTGTAAAAATACTCACAAAATGAAGCAGTGATACACCTCAAAAGGTATAGACATTAGTAGAACTGTATCTTGCAGCCTTGCTCATGCAGAAATCCCTACCAATATCTGAAAAAAATTTTACTGGTACACATAGTTTAGGACATAATGTTCTTTTTCTGGACTCTGCTTACCAAGTTACTGATAAAATCAAGTCTTTATAAATGTTTGTGTTTCTGCCCTGCTTTTATTTTCAGATTCTCATTACATGTGCAAATCTACATTCGGTCATTCATCCACAGTTGTACATAAGGTGTTTCAGGACATCTCTTCAGCCTGAGCACTGTCCCTAGAGGAATCACTTGTGCTCATGGGTGTTGCAACTCACAAAAGACTCACAGCTATTATCTACAAGGAATATTCAATGAAATGCATGGTAGGTTGGTGATCCCTACGCTAGCTGACCTCTGGGCTTATAGTGAATATACAGATGCAACAGGACATGCATCCCGGCACAAGTTTATATATTTGTAATTTCACGTGCAGCAGGAACAAATCTTGACTGCAAAATTTAGTAGGGAAATAAAAGATTTTAATTATTTTTAATTATTTTTAAATAATTAATTCTACATATATAATATTCAATTAAGTTAGCTTAGGCAACAGTTAGTTTGAGAAGGCTGGAGATTTTTCAGGGGTATTTCTGGTTTATTTCCCAGTGTAGCAAAATCTTAAATTACAGATACGGGTATCTGACAACACACTATGTCAAGCCAAACACTTCACACTTTCATTTATTTTTTTCTAGTAGTAGATGGCCTCTTAGTGGGTGCAAACTTCTATACTGGGGTATATAAGAGCTGCCCTTAGAACTTTTACCTTTGGAGTGAAGTGGGCTTGGTACCCCTTTAGTTACTTTCCTTCAGTATGAGTCTACCACTGAGATTTCCATTTTCTTGTCCATGCTGTGAAAATATGAGTCTTGGAGAGTTTGTTTCAACAACACTGCAACTTCCTAGGGAAATGGTCACAGCACCAAGCCTGTCTGAGTTCAAGAAGCGTTTGGACAATGCTCTCAGGTGCATGGTGTGACTCTTGGGGTGTCCTGTACAGGGTCAGGAGTTGGACTTGATGAAACTGATGGGTTGCTTCCAATTCAGCACATTCTATGACTCTATGATTCCACAAGTTCTCCTATGAATCAGATGAGAATTTCAGTTGATAATATATCAAAATGTTCTCCTCAGAAGGCAGTCTTCAACTAACTCATAGGTGATATAATACAAGTGTTTTTCCTAAAGCTGATTTCAGAAATATTTTGTCACCTGAAGTAAGGCAGAGACAGGTTTCAAATTCACATTGATCACCCCCCCCTTCAAATAGCGACATTTCAATTCCTATATCCCTCTGGTGTGCAACTGATAGGCCTGGGCAATTCATCTGTGCTTTCCTGCATCACTCATCTGCTGTTACCAGCTGTTCTCACACTGAAAACCAACTCTTGTTTGCAACTAGTCATGTAAAATACAACTTAAAAAAACATATCAGTAACAGTGAAGATGGTAATATGAAAACGTTAAATGCCAGACTGTTTTTGACTTTGGTGTTTCATGTTTGATGAACAAGCTGGAATTTCCAAGTTGAGGAAGCGGTAATTAGCGTGCTGGCTGTCTCAAATACACATCCATCCCTGTTAACAGGAAGGTCTTGCTATCTGTTCAGAGGTAGTAATAGACTACATTATTTATCCTTATAACATGTAAAGCCATATTGCGAAGATAAAATGTGCAACTTGTGACAAACCCATAAACACCAAAGTTCTCTTGGTGGGAAGTGCCCTGTTCACATCAAATGAGCCTTTATTTTTCTTAGATTCATTTGATGACTCACTAAGTATTGGCAAAGCTCTTTGAAGGCAGTAAGAGAGTGGTGAGTGGAACAGAGACATAGGGGATGTCTTGAAGATGCCACAATGAAAGTGGAAGCATTTTTATTTGGCTTATATAGCCAAATTTTCTAATACAAACTGTTAGCAGCTGTCTGTCAAAGAATAAAAATATGACAATATTTACAAACTCTTGCATTGTTCCCCTACCTTCTCAGAAAGCACAAATACCCCACTTTTACCTCCATGGTTAACAATCAGTGATATTACAGTCATATTTAATACATTTTTACCTTACAGCAGAAAAAAAAAAACCTCACTGAGGAATTATGAAGTCAACTTTAGTGGCCAAATTGAGGATTTGGTTTCAGTTCAAACAATCTTTTCTTGGGACCTGTTTGTTCACTCATTACATTTACAAAACAAAACAAAAGCCCAAAAAACCTCTTAATCTTACTGGACATTTACAGTTCTTCCCAGTTTTTACTAAGACTTTTGTTATCAGTATAGTCATAGACTGAAGGAATTTCACATTTGACAATTTTGTCTGAACAGTAAAGATCAAATTGTGCTCACATATATCTTCTAGTATGAATCTTTAGACAAGGACTAGGGAAAATAGAAGTTATATAAGAAAAAAAGTATGAAAAATTATAAACAAAGGATTCTCTTAATTCTGATTATTTTCTGATGTACCTTTGTGTACAAAATTCACCATCATACACTCCTTTTCCTCACTTTTGCTGAAACATATGAAAAAAAAATTGTGCCTGCCTTGTTCTGAGAGAGCTGGTGCATATTAAGACAAAATCTATGGGTCATCTGAAAATGGAGTTTTATAATAGAACAATAGTAGTAAAATAAGAGGAAGCAAAACTTGCTACAAGCAAATTTCATCATTTCATAATGTGATGCATCTGTATAAAACACCAGCTGGAACAACTCTGCAGGCTTTATAACCTTCTGTTAGTGGTTCTCAACACGCTGAATTACCGGCAATATACAAGCACAAACAGAAATGGCCACATCAGACAGGCAAGTGAATGCGTTTCTCCCTTTTCTCCTGTCCCTAGTTAACATCTCATCATAAAAACCTCATCAGCTATCACCGATAATGTGCCCTATCTCTTGTCTTCATCTCAAATGCAACCTCAAAATTACTGTAAGGAAATAACCATGGCCAGCTTGGCTGTGAGCTAAGGGCAGACAGAGAAACTGGCAAAAGCAGTAGTGCAAAGGGCTGACCCTCAAAACAGCAGTTTGCAAAACATATGTGACTGTCACAAAATAATATTAAGTAACCTTTCCAGTGCTGCTACTCTTAGATTCCCACTGAGGCTAATCAATATTGCCCTGCGGCACCAGAGAGGCATTTCCACACCTTCATGAAGGTTCCTGGTTTAAAGTAATTCAGCATAATAATACCCCAAGCTTCAAAATAGATCAGCATGCTTCATAGAGGTGGCAAGAAAGCAAAAGCCAAGCCCAGCCAGACTCCCAAAAGTGCCCCTCCAGCAGACAACCCCATTGGCTGCCTGGGACAGAGGGCATGGCCCCATCCTGCAAAAACCCTTGAGGACAGAAGCACTTTCAGGGCCAACAAGCTAGCCCCTAGGAAATGAAGTTGACAGGGTCAGTAAATCTACTACTTCTATGAAAGAAGTCAGGCTTCCCTCCACCCAGCTTGTCTATATAGGGGAAAAGATTTTGTTTTGTAAATAAGGTTTTGTTTTACAAATAATGGCCTACGCCCATCAAGCATGCTGGGGCTCACCATAGAGGCCATGTTGATGAGAACACAGCTGTGATGGGCAGGGCACGTCTCCAGGATGAAGGACCACTGCCTCCCTAAGATCTTGCTTTATGATGAACTTGCCACTGGCTGCCGCAAGAGAGGAGCCCCGAAGAAAAGATACAAGGACTCCCTGAAACAACATCTCAGCCTTGGCCATATTGATCAACATAACTGGTCTACTCTGGCCTCCAGTCGGGAGGCCTGGAGACACACCATCTATAACACAGCTGTCTCCTTTGAGAACACACGCAGGATCACTCTCGAGGAGAAAAGGCAATGCAGAAAGAACTGTGTTTTGCAGAATACACCATCTAAGGAGTCTTTCTGCTGTGTCTTTTGCAATCAGATATGTCTGTCTCGTATTGGCCTCATAAGTCACCAACGTGCCTGTAACAAATGTGGATAGAGCCCTCCCAAATCTTTGTTCGCGAAGCCCAGCCATGAATATACCTGGAAATTAGCCTGCAGAGTCCTGCACTCCCTCAAATTGCAGAAAACCCTCTGCAATATTACCTAGACCAAAGAGGCTTGGGTAACCAGCATGTCTTCAGCCACAGCCCTACTCCGTTCATCCCCAACAGGCTCAGAGACTGCAGCTCAGAGCATGAAGCACACACAATAAAGAAAGAGCTCAAAGACAACTTTTTCCCTCCACACTGCTCATTAACTCTCCCTGGTGGTTCTTGGGCCGTGCAGCTCTCTGGCTCACAGCAGGAACTTCAGTCCAGTGTCTTATGACAGATACACTCCAGTGGCTAAGGCAGCCCCTCTAATGCACCAGCAGTCTCACTCACAGACTCCTTGCAGCATTTTAAAAATTAAAAAATAACCTGATTTGTCATGCATCTGATATACTTCTTCCATACAAAAGCCCATGTGCAAACATGGAAAGGAACATTTTAAATGTTCCTTTCTCCATTATTTAATTTCTCCATACTTTGTGCTTATACTTTGTGAGGCACAGAATGATCTGTTGTTCATTTAAGAGCTTAAAATCCATACCAGTTTCTCATAACTAAAATCAACACACTGCTGTACTAAAGTGAGATCTACTGCATAAAACACAATTATCCATCAGTTGAGTATACATCAATGGGACAGCACATGATTAGACAACAGTGGGAAATCCTAATGATTCCCTGTGAGAATTGGGGCAGTGCAAACCTCTCATTTTCTGCTCCATGATGTGTAGATGAAAAGTACACTGGAAAGAATACAAAATGAATGGCAGTATTTCTGTGCACATCCTAACTTTATTTTCACGGGAATGTGGAAATCTAACAAAAGAGCAAGACCACGATTATCAGATGGAAGACAAAACAACTACTGACTGTAATGTCTTACTTAAAAGCGCAATGACTCGTCCACATCATAAGCCCTGATGTTTTCAAAGGACTGATATTTGCAAAGCGACTCACAGGGACACACAGTCAATCCCCAAGAATTTGGGGGTTCATCAACATCCATAGGCAGGTGGCAGATACACTGTGCCACAGCTCTAGGCATGTTTCACCTGATCTACATGGAGGCTTACTCTGCAGTGATGCTGCTCCTCTCACAGGGCACTGCAGTCAAATGAATACATCCCTCACAGGACCCGACATAGTGCAACTACATGCTGCAAGGATGCTGACCAATTTTTATTTGTGTTTGTTTCATTCCCTATCACCCAGGTAGGGGAGAGTTCCAACCATGCATAGGAGTTTCTTTAATCTTCTGAAGAAGAAAATAATTTTAAAATGAGCTATAAGACATGATTACACACTGTTCATTTCAGCCCAGGACACATTAACATCCCAAGAGAGATCTGAATGTTACTAAAGGCTGTCAAATTAACAGAAATATAATGACAAAGAGAGTGATGATATGTTAGTGCAGCAATTGTTTGATTTGTTTGACACATTTTAAAAGGATTCTGTGGCTTTCTCTTTCGTGGTTCTTTCACAATCAGTACTTTACATACTGTGACCCATAGAAACTCCTCAACAGAGCTGTTCAGAATGCTTTGCAGTTTTAGGAAATTTAGTAATGCATACACCACAGTACAAATCTAGCCATTGCACAGGGAAATTAGGGGAGACCTTTGTCAAGCACATGCAATTTTAGCAAATACCTAGTATCTAGTGTGTACTATCAGTAACTGGGCTTTTTGACTGCTCTGAGTCCCTTGTGTCACGCACTAAAATAAAGAGCTATGCTTCCCTTGATTCCTGGGCAGCCAATTTTGTGGAGCACACGCCAACATTATGAATGGCATTTTCCATAGTAGATTAACCTCATAGTTCAACTTGTCCAGTACTAAGTGACTAATGTTATCCATATGGTATTTTCAAATATTACTTATTTTGCCAGTCTCAATACAACCTAATATGGTTTACTTTCTTGGCAACAGATGTGCATTGAACAGGACTCCCAGGGAGTGAGAGCTCCCTAAAACATAGCTCAGTTTTCTCTTAACTTCGTCTTCTCTCAAAACTTTCCCCTCTCACTACTCAATTGCTATGAAATTAGTAAACTCCTTTCTTTCTTCAGTTTTTTTCTACAATACAATTCAGTAGAAATTAGTATGTTTTGAAGACTCCTTGAAGGAATTAAATAATTGATTTAGCCTGAAACTTATTTAATGCGATGCTGGGTGATGATCCACACCGAAGGAGTAACAGTAATGTACTTTTTTACACTGTTCTAAACTAAAATCAGCAAGGGATTGGGAGATAACAGACTAGAACATTTCTATCTTCCTAGCATGCATGAACATCTACTGTTGTTGGAAGCTTCTGAGACCTGCAGGTCTGGCTGAAAGCCATCGTTCCCTCCAGTGCTCTGGTTCTGTGGTGAAATAGCTCAGGTAATCAGAAGAATCTGACAGCATATCTATCTTTCTAGTATTTGCACTCATGCAACTTGAGCAGTTAATGATAACAAGCAGTGTACCGAAACCAATGTGCTTTGGCAAACATCACTTAGCATACGTCTGTTGCAAGCTTTACACATGTAAAGTGAATAGTTCCCTTTTACTTTGAGGAAGTAATAAAGCCATTAAAATTACTCATATATTGAGATAGTTATAAGATGAAATAAAAAGGCCGCTATCCCATATTTTGGATGACCTTCTCAATCCTAAAGTGCCCATGACTATGTGATGTTGTTTGCTCCCTGTCCCGAGTTATTCCCTGTACATTCTATTAGCTAAAATAATTTCTTTATCACAAACTATCTAAAAGACCTATTTAGAAACAACAGCAATCATTAAACAAAACCCATTTGCAGGAGAGCTGAAGGCATTTCTAATACTCATATGAGATTTAAAAACAGAAGAACACTTCAGAGTGCTTAAACTGCAGACAAAAACTCCATCCAATATGATGCGAAACACACAAGATTTACCAAATATGAAATGCAATGTGCACAGGTTGTTCAAAAGATGCCTTAATTTGCATGAATGAACATTGCAAAAAACATAACTTATCATCACAGTTAGGCTCAGCTTTGAAAATTGCTGTTCAGTCATGAACCTCAAATAGTCAATTCACAAGGCCATCTTTCCATTTTATTCCATAATGCTGGAAAAATAGTGTGTTGTTTATAGAGCTGGAAGGCTTTGCTCTATTATAAAACACAACGGGAGAGTAATTTATTTATTATCATTATTTAGCATGTGCATGATCATAGATAAATAGCAATCCACTCAAGAATTTAAGGCCTCCCCTGAAATGTTTTTACAATCCTTTCACAACCAATAAACTCTTGAGTCAAGACTGGGTTTTCTTTTCAATAATTATTTTTCCTAAATCTATTAGCAAGATCTTATTACCTTTACACTAAATGCAATTAAAACCCCAATACCATGCACATAGGAAGGGCATATGCCTGGATACTGGGATCCTTATTCTCGGGCTGAGCCAGCAAGAGCTGTACCTTCACATTGAGTTTTACTGGCTCCATACAGACAATGAAGTCCCAAAATAAAATATAAACTCATATATAAACTCATAAGCTCATATAAACACAACACTGTGTAGTTAACACCGAGTCTCTAGACATCTAAGGTGTGCTATGCATCTAAGGTCCTTTGGATCAAACTGTCTTGACAACAAAATATGCACCTGGAGAGATTCAAGCCCACCCATTTTTATGTAACTATAGTTTACTCTATGGATGTAAAGATGAGCCTTTAAGATGCTTTCAGAAGAAGAGCACAAGGAAATATATGCTGAAAATATTCAATGTCATTCAAGTTTACCAACAAAACCCCAAAATCT